>NC_053026.1:445575465-445697459 GCF_003073215.2 Triticum urartu
AGAATCAACCTCAAGAGAAATTCTATCAACGTTCCTAGCCAAATCATCAACTTTAAGCAATTTCTCTTCAAGCAAAGCATTAAAATTCTTTTGTGAATTCATAAACTCTTTAACACTATTCTCAAATTCAGAGGACATCTTATTATAATTTCCATAAGAGTTGTTGTAGGAATTCCCATAATTATTAGAAGGATTACTAGGATATGTCCTAGGATTAAAATTCCCTCTATAAACGTTCTTACCAAAATTATTCCTACCAACAAAATTCACATCCATAGATTCATTGTTATTCTCAATCAAAGTAGACAAAGGCATATCATTAGGATCAGAAGAAACACTCTTAGTAGCAAATAATTTCATAAGTTCATCCATCTTTCCACTCAAAACATTGATTTCTTCTATCGCATGCACTTTTTTATTAGAAGATCTTTCAGTATGCCATTGAGAATAATTAACCATAATATCATCTAGGAGTTTAGTAGCATCTCCTAAAGTGATTTCCATAAAAGTGCCTCCTGCGGCCAAATCTAAAAGATTTCTAGAAGCAAAATTCAATCCGGCATAAAAATTTTGTATAATCATCCACAAAATCAAACCATGAGTAGGGCAATTACGTATCATTAATTTCATTCTCTCCCAAGCTTGTGCAACATGTTCATGATCAAGTTGCTTAAAATTCATAATATCGTTTCCAAGAGAGATGATCTTAGCAGGAGGGAAATACTTAGAGATAAAAGCATCTTTGCACTTGTTCCAAGAATCAATACTATTTTTAGGCAAAGATGAAAACCAAGCTTTAGCACGATCTCTAAGCGAAAAAGGAAATAGCTTCAATTTAACGACATCATTATCGACATCTTTTTTCTTTTGCATATCACATAAATCAATGAAGCTATTCAGATGAGTAGCGACATCTTCACTAGGAAGGCCGGCGAATTGATCTTTCATAACAAGATTCAACAAAGCAGTATTGATTTCACAAGATTCAGTATTGGCAAGAGGAGCAATTGGAGTGCTAAGAAAATCATTATTATTGGTATTGGTGAAGTCACACAATTTGGTAGTATCTTGAGCCATCGCGACAAACAAGCAATCCAACACACGGGCAAACAAAAAGGTAAGCAGAAAAGAGAGGGAGGATAGAGAGAGATGGCGAATAAAACGGCAAGGGTGAAGTGGGGGAGAGGAAAACGAGAGGCAAATGGCAAATAATGTAATGCGAGAGATAGGGATTGTGATGGGTACTTGGTATGTTGAATTTTTGCGTAGACTCCCCGGCAACGGCGCCAGAAATTCTTCTTGCTACCTCTTGAGCTTGCGTTGGATTTCCCCAAAGAGGAAGGGATGATGCAGCAGAGTAGCGTAAGTATTTCCCTCAGTTTTTGAGAACCAAGGTATCAATCCAGTAGGAGGCCACGCTCAAGTCCCTCGTACCTGCACAAAACGATAGCTACTCGCAACCAATGTGATTAGGGGTTGTCAATCCCTTCACGGTCACTTACGAGAGTGAGATCTGATAGATATAATATTTTCGGTATTTTTGGTATAGATGCAAAGTGAAAAGTAAAAGGCAAAGTAAAAAAGCAAAACAAGATTAAAGTGATGGAGATTGATATGATGAGAATAGACCCGGGGGCCATAGGTTTCACTATTGGCTTCTCTCAAGAGCATAAGTATTCTACGGTGGGTGAACAAATTACTATTGAGCAATTGATAGAATTGAGCATAGTTATGAGAATATCTAGGCATGATCATGTATATAGGCATCACGTCCGTGACAAGTAAACCGAAACGATTCTGCATCTACTACTATTACTCCACTCATCAGCCACTATCCAGCATGCATCTAGAGTATTAAGTTAAAACCAGAGTAATGCCTTAAGCAAGATGACATGATGTAGAGAGAGAAATTCATGTAATATGAAATAAACCCCATATTGTTATCCTTGATGGCAACGATGCAATACGTGCCTTGCTGCCCCTTCTGTCACTGGGAAAGGACACCGCAAGATCGAACCCAAAGCTAAGCACTTCTCCCATGGCAAGAACTACCAATCTAGTTGGCCAAACCAAACGGATAATTCGAAGAGACTTGCAAAGATAACCAATCATACATAAAAGAATTCAGAGAAGATTCAAATATTATTCATAGATAGACTTGATCATAAACCCACAATTCATCGGTCTCAACAAACACACCGCAAAAGGAAGATTACATCGAATAGATCTCCAAAAGAGAGGGGGGACTTTGTATTGAGATCCAAAAAGAGAGAATAAGCCATCTAGCTACTAACTATGGACCCGAAGGTCTGAGGTAAACTACTCACACTTCATTAGAGAGGCTATGATGATGTAGAAGCCCTCCGTGATGACGGCCCTCTCCGGCGGAGCTCCAGAACAGGCCCCAAGATGGGATCTCGTGGATACAGAAAGTTGCGGCGGTGGAATTAGGTTTTTGGCTCCTGTTCTGATCGTTTGGGATACGTAGGTATATATAGGAGGAAGGAGTACGTCGGTGGAGCTCCGAGGGGCCCACGAGGCAGGGGGCGCGCCCTAGGGGGGGCGCCCCCACCCTCGTGACCGCCTCTCTGATGCCTTGGCATAGGGTCCAAGTCTCCTGGATCACGTTCGGTGAGAAAATCACGTTCCCGAAGGTTTCATTCCGTTTGGACTCCGTTTGATATTCCGTTTCTTCGAAACACTGAAATAGGCAAAAAAAAAGCAAACACTGAAATAGGCAAAAAAAAAGCAATTCTGGGCTAGGCCTCCGGTTAATAGGTTAGTCCCAAAAATAATATAAAAGTGGAAAATAAAGCCCAATATAGTCCAAAACAGTAGATAATATAGCATGGAGCAATCAAAAATTATAGATACGTTGGAGACGTATCAGCTACCTTTCAAAGATGTATGACTGCTATATTCTCTGACTTTTGTGAAAAGATTGTTGAGGTATTCATGGATGATTTCTCCGTTTATGCGACTTCTTTTGATGATTGCTTAAGCAAACTTGATCGAGTTTTGCAGAGATGTGAAGAAACTAATCTTGTTTTGAATTGGGAGAGGTGCCACTTTATGGTTAATGAAGGTATTCTCTTGGGGCATAAAATTTCTGAAAGAGGTATTGAAGTTGATAAAGCTAAAGTTGATGCTATTGAAAAGATGTCGTGTCCTAAGGACATTAAAGGTATAAGAAGTTTCCTTGGTCATGTCGGTTTTTATAGGAGGTTCATTAAGGACTTTTTTAAAATTTCCAGGCCTCTAACTAATCTCTTACAAAAAGATGTTCCTTTCGTATTTAATGATGATTGTGTAGAAGCATTCGAAACACTTAAGAAAGCTTTGATTTATGCACCTATTGTTCAACCTCCTGATTGGAATCTACCATTTGAAATCATGTGTGATGCTAGTGATTATGCTGTAGGGGCTGTTCTAGGACAAAGAGTTGATAAGAAATTAAATGTTATCCAATATGCTTGTAAGACTCTAGACAGTGCTCAAAGAAATTATGCTACTACTGAAAAAGAATTTTTAGCAGTTGTATTTTCTTGTGATAAGTTCAGACCTTATATTGTTGATTCTAAAGTAACTGTTCACACTAATCATGCTGCTATTAAATATCTTATGGAAAATAAAGATGCTAAACCTAGACTTATTAGATGGGTTCTCTTGCTTCAAGAATTTGATTTGCATATTATTGATAGAAAGGGAGCTGAGAACCCCGTTGCAGACAACTTATCTAGGTTAGAGAATGTTCTTGATGACCCACTACCTATTGATGATGGCTTTCCTGATGAACAATTAGTTGCCATAAATGCTTCTCGTACTGCTCCATGGTATGTTGATTATGCTAATTATATTGTTGCTAAATTTATACCACCTAGTTTCACATACTAGCAAAAGAAAATGTTCTTCTATGATTTAAGACATTACTTCTGGGATGACTCACATCTTTACAAAGAAGGAGTAGATGGTGTTATTAGACGTTGTGTACCCGAGCATGAACAGGAACAGATCCTACGCTAGTGTCACTCCGATGCTTATGGAGGACACCATGCTGGAGACAGAACTGCACATAAGGTATTGCAATCCGGTTTTTATTGGCCTACTCTCTTCAAGGATGCCCGTAAGTTTGTCTTGTCTTGTGATGAATGTCAAAGAATTGGTAATATTAGTAGATGTCAAGAAATGCCTATGAATTATTCACTTGTTATTGAACCATTTGATGTTTGGGGCTTTGATTATATGGGACCGTTTCCTTCCTCTAATGGGTACACACATATTTTAGTTGTTGTTGATCACGTTACTAAGTGGGTAGAAGCTATTCCAACTAGTAGTGCTGATCATAACACCTCTATTAAGATGCTTAAAGAAGTTATTTTTCCGAGGTTTGGAGTCCCTAGATACTTAACGACTGATGGTGGTTCACATTTTATTCATGGTGCCTTTCGTAAAATGCTTGCTAAGTATGATGTTAATCATAGAATTGCATCTCCTTATCACCCACAGTCTAGTGGCCAAGTAGAATTAAGTAATAGAGAGCTTAAATTAATTTTGCAAAAGACTGTTAATAGATCTAGGAAGAATTGGTCCAAGAAACTTGATGATGCATTATGGGCCTATAGAACTGCATACAAAAATCCTATGGGTATGTCTCCGTATAAAATGGTTTATGGAAAGGCATGTCACTTACCTCTTGAACTAGAACATAAGGCATATTGGGCCATTAAAGAGCTCGGCTATGATTTCAAACTTGCCGGTGAGAAGAGGCTTTTTGACATTAGCTCACTTGATGAATGGAGAGCCCAGGCTTATGAGAATGCCAAACTGTTTATAGAAAAGGTTAAAAGATGGCATGACAAAAGGATACAAAAATGTGAGTTTAATGTAGGTGATTATGTACTGTTATACAACTCTTGTTTAAGAATTTTTGCAGGCAAACTCCTCTCTAAATGGGAAGGTCCTTACGTCATCGAGGAGGTCTATCGTTCCGGTGCCATAAAAATCAACAACTTCGAAGGCACAAATCCGAGGGTGGTGAACGGTCAAAGAATCAAACATTATATCTCAGGTAATCCTATAAATGTTGAAACTAATGTTATTGAACCCGTAACCCCAGAGGAGTACATAAGGGACACTTTCCGGAACGTTTCAGACTCTGAAAAAAGGAATATGTACGTGGTACGGTAAGTAAACCGACTCCAAAACAGTTCTAATGGAATTTTTTCTCTGTTTTGGAATATTTAAGAAAATAGAAAAATAAGAAGTAGTCCAGAAAGGACACGAGGCTTCCACGAGGGTGGAGGGCGCGCCCTACCCCCTGGGCGCACCCCCTGCCTCGTGGGCACCTCGTGTGCCCTCCGGACTCCGTTTTCTTGCACGATACTTCTTTTGGTCGGTAAAAAATTATTATATAATCTCCCAAAGTTTTTGACTACCGTATCACGCAAATATATTTTGTTTTTATTTCGAGTTGTTTCTACTGCAGATTTAGAGCAAGATGTCTTCTCAAGAGTCAGTCGGGGAGAGCCGGGTGTCTCATCCGACACCGGGACCAAGAGCAAACAATGATGCTGGCCACTTTGGGCCATCAATGGAAGAAGAGATGGAGGCCGATTTGAAAAGGATAGATGCCATGGAAGAGAATCATGAAGTTACTTCTCGTTTCTGGTCTGGATTCACGATGGGGGAACTACAGAGCTCAGCCATTCCAAACTCGGTCATTCCTTCCAATGTTATATTTCTTTCTTATGAAAATATGAAAAAGAGTGTTACTTGTTCTCCCGCAGCTATGCAACATCCATGGGTGAAAGGAGCTTTAGCCGTCACGGGAAAGCTCCGAAAGGAAATAATGGGCCTCAAGCAGCAAGTCAATAAACTTGAAGAAGAGAATCATATCCCGAGGGGCATCATCGCCAAGAATATCACATCACCACCTACGAAGAGGGAGACATAAACACATGGGTATGGGCACTCCCCTTGGCAACTGCCAAGCTTGGGGGAGTGCCCCGGTATCGTATCACCATCACACCTTTATCTTTACTATTTTTCTTAGTTCAATCCTTTTGGTAATATCTTGATCTAGTAGAATAAAGTTTAGCATGATCTACTTTTGAGTTTTGCTTTATGATCCTTCTATGTAATCGAGTCCGTGAGCTATATATAATAAAGATTAGTGTTGAGTCAAGGGATTGATTATCTTGCTATGATCTTGAGGGAATAAAATAAAAGAGAAAAATAAAAAGAAATAAAGATATCATATGGATCTTATGGAGAGTAATGACTTCACATATAAAGAGTATGATGAATAAAAGTTGTTGAGAGTTGACAAACATAGTTTTGGTCATTGTTGCAATTAATAGGAAGTAATAAAGAAAGAGAGGTTTTCACATATAAATATACTATCTTGGACATCTTTTATGATTGTGAGCACTCATTAAAATATGACATGCTAAAGAGTTGACATTGGACAAGGAAGACAACGTAATGGGTTATGCTTTCTTTGTAACACCCACGTGTCGGAGCACGACTTAGAGGCATAACCGCATGGTAGGCATGTCGCAAGAGGGATAATCTTTACACATCCCATGTACTGGATAAGAAAGGGATAAAGAGTTGGCTTACAATCGCCACTTCACACAATACATAAATATATCATACATCATCCAGGATACAAACAAGGTCCGACTACGGAACCAAAATAAAGAAAGACAACCCCAAATGCTAGATCCCCCGTCGCCCCAACTGGGATCCACTACTGATCAACAGGAAACAAAAACAACACAACGATCAAGATCTTCATCGAGCTCCCTCTTGAGCTAGATTGTGTCACCTGCACTGGTATCATCGACACCCGCAACTGTTTGGAAGTATCTGTGAGTCACGAGGACTCAGCAATCTCACACCCGCGAGATCAAGACTATTTAAGCATATGGGTAGGAAAGGGTAGTGAGGTGGAGCTGCAGCACTAAGCATATATGGAGGCTAACATATGCAAATAAGAGCGACAAGAGAAGCAACGCAACGATCGAGAAGCTAGATGTGATCAAAAAGTGATCCTGAAACTACTTACGTTCAAGCATAACACAAGAACCGTGTTCACTTCCCGAACTCCGCCGGAAAGAGACCATCACGGCTACGCACACGATTGATGCATTTTAATTAAGTTAAGTGTCAAGTTCTCTACAACCGGATATTAACAAATTCCCATCTGCCCATAACCACGGGCATGGCTTTCGAAAGTTCAAAACCCTGCAGGGGTGTCCCAACTTAGCCCATTACAAGCTTTCGCGGTCAACGAAGGATATTCCTTCTCCCAGGAAGACCCGATCAGACCCGGAATCCAAGTTACAAGACATCTCGACAATGGTAAAACAAGACCAGCAAAGCCGCCCGATGTGCTGACATCCCGATAGGAGCTGCACATATCTCGTTCTCATGGCAACACCAGATGAGCAAACCGTACAACTAAAACCAACCCTCAAGTTTCCCCGAGGTGGCGCTGCAAGGGGCTCTAGTTCGGACCAACACTTAGACAAGCACTGGCCCGGGGGGGTTAAAATAAAGATGACCCTTGAGTCTGCAGAACCCAAGGGAAGGTGATAGGTTGTTAGGCAAATGTAAAACGAAGGTTGGGCCTTGCTGGAGGAGTTTTATTCAAAGCAAACTGTCAAGGGGTTCCCATAACACCCAACCGCGTAAGGAACGCAAAATCAAGGAACATAACACCAGTATGACGGAAACTAGGGTGGCAAGAGTGGAACAAAACACCAGGCATAAGGCCGAGCCTTCCACCCTTTACCAAGTATATAGATGCATTAATTAAATAAGAGATATTGTGATATCCCAACATAACCATGTTCCAACATGGAACAAACTTCATCTTCACCTGCAACTAACAACGCTATAAGAGGGGCTGAGCAAAAGCGGTAATATAGCCAAACAACGGTTTGCTAGGAAAGGTGGGTTAGAGGCTTGACATGGCAATATGGGAGGCATGATATGGCAAGTGGTAGGTATCGCGGGGCATAGCAATAGAGCGAACAACTAGCAAGCAAAGATAGAAGTGATTTCGAGGGTATGGTCATCTTGCCTGAAATCCCGCAAGGAAGAAGAACGAGTCCATGAAGAAGACACACAGACGAGGATGAACGGATCCTCACAACACCGGAACGGAACCGAAGCTAACGAAAGAAGCTACCCAGAAAGAAGCAAGCAACATAGTAAACAACCATCACATAAACATGACATGATGCACAACTAAGTATGATGCATGTCTGGTTTAAAGAGGCATGGCATGGCAAAGTGCACAAACAATACTACAATTAAGTGGAGCTCAATATGCAACGAGTTGCATATTGACGGAACACCACATTCCATTATTTAGTTCACTCCCGGTTATGTACCCAACAATATTAAATGTTGTTAAGCATGGCAAGAGGTGAAACATGAGTAAAAATACACAGTTAGGCATTTTAAATGAGGCCGGAAACATCAAACAACAATTCCAGTAAATCCTCATGTGCATTAGCAATTTAATGCAACAGTAATTTAAACATTCTTGATGTTGTTAACATGATGCGGATGCCATGTTCAAGTTTATGCAATTTTATGAAAATGTTGATAAGAGCATGATATGAAGCATTAGTCATCCTGGCGGAAACGAAAGGGGTGCCACGGCGACGATAACGAAATGGTGCCACGTCAATGTTCCGGTTCCGACAACTCATCGAGACATCGGTGCAAAAGAAAGCAACGGGAGCGTGTCATGCAAGGATGGTGGGGTGCTCCCGGTAACTGGGTTCCCACGGGTCGATGACGGTGCCAAGCGAGGGAAACAACTAACGTTCACGGGCGGATACAACATGCATCTCATACAACTCATGCATTCGTTCACATACGTCGTCTTGGGGTTATACCTTCAAAGCGTGCGTTTGGGACGGTTCGGATTCGATGGTAGTTGTTCATGGTTCGTCGCGATATGTAGTCGTTCTCGCGAGGGTAGTGGTACACGGTCGGAGAGGGACTTGATGCATCCGAGGACTCCGGGCGCTGTGGTACTTGCAAATCCGAGTGGTCGAACAGGTTCATGAAGAAACTTATGCGACGTCGTGGAACTTGGCGCATCCAAAGGGAACTTGACGGGTCCGTGTCCTCTGGGGGTCGACGGTAGTGTCGTGGCACTCGGTGTCTTATCAAACCCATGTGACGATATTTATTCACTCGACGGTCTTTGGCGATGGTAGTCGTACACTCTCCGTAGATGTTCCGGGTCATCACCGATCATAGTCGATGTAGTTGAACTCGATGGTCGTCGACATCGTGGTACTTGGTATCTTGGCACCCTCTTGGGCTTGACATAGACGAAACGGACATGATGATGGATACTCAGTGTCCAGCGACAGCAACAGGATGGTACACGGGGCAGGGGTCTTCACCGGTCATTGTTGCACTTCAGGTACCACTTACTGAAGGTGACCCCTGAGGATTCGACGAAGGCACTAACCACGTAGATGCATAGATGGTGCTTGGCGGCAGCAGCGGGTGGCAACCAAACGAGCAAGGCAGTCGGCATAGGAGGTGAGGGAGAAAGCCTGCTACTGGGGACAGCCCCATCCATGGCGAGGTGGAGATCGAACAGTGGTGGAGCTCGGTGAAAGGCGTGCGCAGAGACAAAGCAGACATGGTGGTGGCCTCCTGCAAGGTCACATGGATGACGATGGGGTTGGGGCGGTCCGGCGAGGTGGAGATGGGGCCGGCGATAATGTGCAGAAGGACGGCGAGGTGGAGCTTGGGGAAGGAGCACGGCGCGGCAGAGGAGGGTCCACAACATGCGGGATTGCTGCCTGGAGCTGCTCCGGTGACCTGCGGCTCGCGGCTGAAGCGAGCGCTCCGCTCGGGAAGAGATCCTGCTCGATCCAAACGAGAGGAGGCGAGCGTGGAGGCCGGGCATGGTCAGGGTGGTGTAGGCGAGCGAGAGGAGGGAGGAACGGGCGATGGGGCCGCCGGAGTTGGCTGCCTGGAGGACGAGCGGGGAAGGGCGAGGAGAGGGGCTCCTCTGGCGGCGTGAGGGAAGAAGGTGAGGAAGAGATCGAGCAGAAGGGAGAGGTGGCGCAAGGGAATGAGGGAGAGGACAAGGGTTCGGGGAGATGGGGGTTTCGGTCTATAGGGTTGAGTCCTGCAAGGACATGGGCCTGCGCGGGGGTGGATTGGGCCTAGAGAGGTCTGGGTCTCTCTTCTCCCTTAAGTCTTTTAAAAAAACCTTTTTAGAAAACAGAAAACTGCAAAGAAAGAAAGGAGAGAAAAGAAGGGATTAGAGGAAGGATTTGGGCACGCGGATTATTTTCCCGGACTCGCAAAAAGGTGCATGGTCCAAGAATATTGAAGTGGGCAAGATTGCAAGGATTAAACTCAAAAGCATTTGAATTTAATTCAAATGGTTTGACAAGGGGTAGGATTTTGAAGTCCCCAAAAATGTTCGGATTTTTGGAGGAACCTTGGTAAATGGGAAGAGAAATTTTGGCAAGGTTTTGAAGTCAAGCTTGAACTAGAAAAGACATGGGGAATATGCAAGTGTGTTTATGGGTCATTCCGAAAAAGGAATATTTATTATAGCTCCCTAATATTGGGAGGGTATGTTATAAAGAGAACTCACATGTGAATTCCCTCGGTTTAAATGGACCGAAGATCCATACGGTTTATTTATTTGAGTTGCAAAGATTAAAGACATGATGGCATGATGACATGATGCAATGCACATGATGCAAAGATGGATGCAACAGACAAAACAAAACACATGACGAAACTCGGAAACCATGGAAGGCATCTGAAGCTCCGGTCTTGGGGCGTTACATTCTTGCATCTGAAATAAATTATATTGTCATGGATCATCCAACATGTTGAGCTTGCCTTTCCCTCTCATGCTAGCCAAGTTATTTGCACCAAGTAGAAATACTACTTGTGCTTCCAAATATCCTTAAACCCAGTTTTGCCATGAGAGTCCACCATACCTACCTATGGATTGAGTAAGATCCTTCGAGTAAGTTGTCATCGTTGCAAGCAATAAAAATTGCTCTCTAAATATGTATGATTTATTAGTGCGGAGAAAATAAGCTTTATACGATCTTGTGATGTGGAAGAAATAAAAGCGACAGACTGCATAATAAAGGTCCATATCACAAGTGGCAATATAAAGTGACGTTCTTTTGCATTAAGATTTCGTACATCCAGCCATAAAAGCACATGACAACCTCTGCTTCCCTCTGCGAAGGGCCTATCTTTTATTCCTGTCTAGTACTTCATGTAAGAGTCATGGTGATATTCACCCTTCCTTTTTACATTTTATCCTTTGGCAAGCACAATGTGTTGGAAAGATCCTGATATATATAGCTAATTGGATGTGAGTTTTCATGAACTTTATTGTTGACATTACCCTTGAGGTAAAAGGTTGGGAGGCCAAACTATAAGCCCCTATCTTTCTCTGTGTCCGATTAAAACTGCATACCCATATATATTGCGTGAGTGTTAGCAATTGTGAAAGACTAAATGATAGTTGAGTATGTGGACTTGCTGAAAAGCTCTTATATTGACTCTTTTTGATGTTATGATAAATTGTAATTGCTTCAATGACTGAGATTATAGTTTGTTAGTTTTCAATGAAGTTTATGATTCATAGTTGAAACTGTGAATGAATTGTTACTTTAGCATAAGAGATCATATGACAATATATATATGTTGCTATTCTAAGAATGATCATGATGCCCTCATGTCCGTATTTTATTTTATCGACACTCTTACTTATCAAAAAGGCTACGATAGATCCCCTACACTTGTGGGTCATCAGGCCACTAGGTGGGCACAACCCACCTGGGCACGCCAGGCCCCCCTGGCGCGCCCTGGTGGGTTGTAGCCTCCTCGGCCCACCTCCGATGCCCATATTTTGCTGTATAAGTGATTTTAACCTAGAAAAACTAAGGGGAGGATTCGATGGACTATGGAATAAGGAGTGGCAAGAGCCTAAGCTTGGGGATGCCCAAGGCACCCCAGGGTAATATTCAAGGACAACCAAGAGCCTAAGCTTGGGGATGCCCCGGAAGGCATCCCCTCTTTCGTCTTCGTTCATCGGTAACTTTACTTGGAGCTATATTTTTATTCACCACATGATATGTGTTTTGCTTGGAGCATCAATTTATTTTGTTAGGATTTGCTTGCTGTTATTTAGAACAATGTTTTGCATCTTTTATTTCAATAAAAGTGGCATTGATAGCCTTTACTATGCCTATGTTACAAGTGTACATGTTGCTGTTTGAAAACAGAAAGTTTGCCGTTGTTGCAATAATTCCCTAGAAAAGTCAGAATGTGATAAAATGTTGAAACCTTTTAAATTTTAAGCTATGATAAATTTAGTACAGTTGTAATTTTATTTCATAATTTTTGGAGCTAGGGAAGTATGGATGTTGCTGCATTCTTTACAGACTATCATGTTTAGGTAGATTGCTGTTATGTTTGCATTGTTTGCATATGTTTGCTTCTTTAATGATTCTATTTGAGGATAGGACTATTAAATATGCAGAGGAATTTAGTATGAAATGTTGAATAATAATTTTAGTGATTTACTACAGTAGAGTATGATAAGGTTTTGGCAATGGTTTATACTAACTTATCTCACGAGTCCTTGTTGAGTTTTGTGTGGATGAAGCTTTTGAGATTTAGGGAGACCGTGATATGAGAGGAATTAAGGAGACACAAAAGCTGAAGATTGGGGATGCCCAAGGCACCCCAAGATAATATTTCAAGAAGTCTCAAGCATCTAAGCTTGGGGATGCCCCGGTTGGCATCCCACCTTTCTTCTTCAACAACTATCGGTTAGTTTCGGTTGATCCTAAGTTTTTGCTTCTTCACATGATGTTTGCCATTCTTAGAATGTCATTTTATTTTGCTTTGCTTTCTGTTTGAATAAAATACCAAGATCTGAAATTATTAAATGTTAGAGAGTCTTCACATAGTTGCATAATTATTCGACTACTCATTGATCTTCACTTATATCTTTCGGGGTAGTTTGTCATTTGCTCTAGTGCTTTACTTATATCTTTTAGAGCATGGTGGTAGTTTTATTTTGAAGAAATAGATGAACTCTCATGCTTCACTTAGATTATTTTGAGAGTCTTAAATAGCATGGTAATTTGCTTAAAATCCTAATATGGTAGGTATACAAGATTAATAATAAAATTTTCTTATGAGTGTGTTGAATACTAAGAGAAGTTTGATGCTTGACGATTGTTTTGATATATGGAGGTAATAATATCAAAGTCGTGCTAGTTGAGTAGTTGTGAAATTGAGAAATTATTGTGTTGAAGTTTGCAAGTCCCGTAGCATGCATGTATGGTAAACGTTATGCAACAAATTTGAAACATGAGGTGTTATTTGATTGTCTTCCTTATGAGTGGCGGTCGGGGACGAGCGATGGTCTTTTCCTACCAATCTATCCCCCTAGGAGCATGCGCGTAGTACCGAGGTTTTTGATGACTTGTAGATTTTTGCAATAAGTATGTGAGTTCTTTATGACTAATGTTGAGTCCATGGATTATACGCACTCTCACCCTTCCATCCTTGCTAGCCTCTTCGGTACCATGCATTGCCCTTTCTCACATTGAGAGTTGGTACAAACTTCGCCGGTGCATCCAAACCCCGTGATATGATACGCTCTTTCACACATCAACCTCCTTATATCTTCCTCAAAACAGCCACCATACCTACCTATTATGGCATTTCCATAGCCATTCCGAGATATATTGCCATGCAACTTTCCACCATTCCGTTTATCATGACACATTCATCATTGTCATATTGCTTAGCATGATCATGTAGTTGACATAGTATTTGTGGCAAAGCCACCGTTCATAATTCTTTCATACATGTCACTCTTGGTTCATTGCATATCCCGGTACACCGCCGGAGGCATTCATATAGAGTCATACTTTGTTCTAGTATCCAGTTGTAATCATTGAGTTGTAAATAAATAGAAGTGTGATGATCATCATTATTAGAGCATTGTCCCAAGTGAGGAATAAAAAAAGTCCATAAAAAAGAGAAGGACCAAAAAAGGGAGAAAGGCCATAAAAAAGAGAAGGCCAAATAAAAAAATGATGAGAGAAAAAGAGAGAAGGGACAATGCTACTATCCTTTTACCACACTTGTGCTTCAAAGTAGCACCATGATCTTCATAGTAGAGAGTCTCTCATGTTATCACTTTCATATACTAGCGGGAATTTTTCATTATAGAACTTGGCTTGTATATTCCAACAATGGGCCTCCTCAAGTGCCCTAGGTCTTCGTGAGCAAGCAAGTTGGATGCACACCCACTAGTTTCTTTTATTGAGCTTTCATACATTTATAGCTCTAGTGCATCTGTTGCATGGCAATCCCTACTCACTCACATTGATATCTATTGATGGGCATCTCCATAGCCCGTTTATACGCCTAGTTGATGTGAGACTATCTTCTCCTTTTTGTCTTCTCCACAACCACCATTGTATTCCACCTATAGTGCTATGTCCATGGCTCGCGCTCATGTATTGCGTGAAAGTTTATAGGTTTGAGATTACTAAAGTATGAAACAATTGCTTGGCTTGTCATCGGGGTTGTGCATGATGAGAGCATTCTTGTGTGACGAAAATGAAACATGACTAAACTATATGATTTTGTAGGGATGAACTTTCTTTGGCCATGTTATTTTGAGAAGACATAATTGCTTAGTTAGTATGCTTGAGGTATTATCATTTTTATGTCAATATGAACTTTTGTCTTGAATCTTTCGGATCTGAATATTCATGCCACAATTAAGAAGAATTGCATTGAAATTATGCCAACTAGCATTCCACATCAAAAATTCTTTCTTTTATCATTTACCTACTCGAGGACGAGCAGGAATTAAGCTTGGGGATGCTGATACGTCTCCAACGTATCTATAATTTTTTATTGCTCCATGCTATGTTATCTACTGTTTTGGGCAATATTGGTCTTTATTATCCACTTTTATATTATTTTTGGGACTAACCTATTGACCGGAGGCCCAACCCAGATTTGCTGTTTTTTGCCTATTTCAGTGTTTCGAAGAAAAGGAATATCAAACGGAGTCGAAACGGAACGAAATCAACTGGAGAAGTTATTTTTGGAAGGAAAGCTACCGGATGGACTTGGACCCCACATCAGGAGCCAAGGGAGGTGCTCACGAGGGTGGGGGCGCCCCGGGGGCGCCCCCTACCTCATGGGGCCCCCGAAGCTCCACCGACGTACTTCTTTCACCCATAAATACCTACGTATCCAAAAACTTCCAGAACAGACGATAGATCGGGAGTTCTGCCGCCAGAAGCCTCCGTAGCCACCGAAAACCAATCTAGACCCGTTCCGGCACCCTGCCGGAGGGGGCAATCCTTCTCCGGTGGCCATCTTCATCATCCCGGTGCTCTCCATGACGAGGAGGGAGTAGTTCTCCCTCGGGGCTGAGGGTATGTACCAGTAGCTATGTGTTTGATCTCTCTCTCTCGTGTTCTTGAGATGATACGATCTTGATGTATCGTGAGCTTTTCTATTATATTTGGATCCTATGATGTTTCATCCCCCCTCTACTCTCTTGTAATGAATTGAGTTTCCCCTTTGAAGTTATCTTATCGGATTGAGTCTTTATAGATTTGAGAACACTTGATGTATGTCTTGCCATGCATATCTGTGGTGACAATGGGATATCACGTGATTCACTTGATGTATATTTTGGTGACCAACTTGCGGGTTCCGCCCATGAACCTATGCATAGGGGTTGGCACACGTTTTCGTCGTGATTCTTTGGTAGAAACTTTGGGGCACTCTTTGAGGTTCTATGTGTTGGTTGAATAGATGAATCTGAGATTGTGTGATGCCTATCGTATAATCATGCCCACGGATACTTGAGGTGACATTGGAGTATCTAGGTGACATTAGGGTTTTGGTTGATTTGTGTCTTAAGGTGTTATTCTAGTATGAACTCTAGGGCTGTTTGTGACACCTATAGGAATAGCCCAACGGATTGATTGAAAAGAATAACTTTGAGGTGGTTTCGTACCCTATCATAATCTCTTCGTTCGTTCTCCTCTATTAGTGACTTTGGAGTGACTCTTTGTTGCATGTTGAGGGATAGTTATGTGATCCAATTATGTTATTATTGTTGAGAGGACTTACACTAGTGAAAGTATGAACCCTAGGCTTTGTTTCCTATCATTGCAATACCGTTTACACTCACTTTTATCATTAGTTACCTTGCTGTTTTTACAATTTCAGATTACAAAAACCTTTATCTACCATCCATATACCACTTGTATCACCATCTCTTCACCGAACTACTGCACCTAGTATTGGGTGTGTTGGGGACACAAGATGATGTGGTCATTGGTGTTATAGCTACTAGAAAAGAGAGAAACACCATGAAGATGTCCAGGGTCGTGCCATATGTTCAAGATATGGAGAAACACAATAGTACCAGTGCAAAGGAATTGAAAACTCCAACGCATGCATCTACACAGACTTCGTGTATACTTTAT
Source organism: Triticum urartu (assembly GCF_003073215.2). Lineage (NCBI taxonomy): Eukaryota > Viridiplantae > Streptophyta > Magnoliopsida > Poales > Poaceae > Triticum > Triticum urartu. The sequence goes on from NC_053026.1 coordinate 445,592,034, forward strand.
ATTGGCTCTGTTGGTATTCAAATTCACTCAGCATCATGGAAGGAAGACATCAAGCCAAACTTCAGAACACCACCGTGTAGTTGTAACCTGGCTGGAGAAATTTCAACTGGGGTTCCACTTTGCTAAGAGTCCTAGTTAAGTTGGGTTAGATGTACGTGATCAGTGTAGCCGTATTATTTTATTAGGAAAGTATTATTTAGTAGTTAGGAGAGAGATTCCTATACGTATAACAGAGATTAGTTGATATAGAGTCCGTGTCGTTTTAGTTTCTCTCGTTGGTCGGTTTGGCCGTGTGACGCCTATATAAAAGGCTGGCTACGGCCGATGTATCAGGTCAGATTTTTGTTTTAGTCGTGAGTTCAATAAAACTACAGAAAATGTCCCATGTCTGGGGACACCAAATATCTTTGTTGCTGATCCAAAGGGATTTTGTTGCTGCTGCGTGTGGAGTCGATCCAATCTACCCTACACAAGTTTCTGATCTTACGCTCTTTCATCTTTGCTCGACCGGAATTTCTTGTTCCTGCTGCTAGTACCGTGAAAGATCAGGCCGTCGACGACTCGCCATCTAGTCGAGTCCACATCAAGTGGTATTCAGAGCTAAGGTTGTTCACGGTACTATGTTGATCAAGATGTCAACCTCGATCAACAAGGGTGATGAGGTTGCTACTGATTCTGAGGAAATAGTACGTCTGGTGTATGCGGATGGTATTCCACAAAATATTCAGGATGGGTTTGACCACACATGCAACTACATCAAGCAATGTCATGATGCGCTCAGCAAAAGGATAGATGTCTTGATCACTCGGTTCGATGGTTTGACAGACATCATCAATATGCCGGCAACGAATTCTGCACCATCACAGACTGCTCCGGCTGCTCCACTGCATTATGCACCACCAGCTCACGACGGAAATGCCGGCGTGCATGATCGCCGTTTGGCGGCACACGCTCATGCTGGAGAGGATGGTTTCGATGATGGCGTTGACCAGGCGGGATACGCGCCACGACCACGACACTATGAGCCTTGTCTTGAAACTTCCGTTCGTGGTGGAGTGCATGACCGAGTTGGTCAAGCTGTGCGTGTGCCTTTGGATGATGGAGTTGGGCGCATAAAAATTTCAATCCCTTCGTTCTCCGGCAAGTGCGAACCAGAAGGCTATTTGGAGTGGGAGATGCGTGTTGATCAAATATTTGATGCCCATCATTATAGCGAGGAGAAGAAAGTTCAACTTGCTGGAATTGAGTTCACCGGTTACGCGCTAATTTGGTGGAATCAAATTTGTCGTTCAAGAAATCGCCCGACGACTTGGTGAGGTATGAAAGAATTCATGAGGCGTCGTTTTGTTCCTGAACACTATAAAAGAGATATGTACAACAAGTTGCAGCGGCTCTCTCAAGGTAATATGAGTGTTGATGAATATTACAAGGAGATGGAATTGCTTATGATACGTATAGGGACAACGGAGGATCCAGAGGCGACCATGGCACGTTTCTTTAACGGGCTGAATATCGAGGTGCAAGATCGTGTTGAGATGGTGGTCTACTACAACATACAAGATCTTGTGCACCAAGCTGTGCGTGCGGAACAACAGATTAAGCGACACCAAGTCAACACAGTTCCCGGTACCACTTTGAACACATGGCGACACTCGCAGCATAAGAATGAGGATGTCGGTCCTAGCTCCAGGGCGACATCATCAAATTGCTCTCATGGTTCCGTGCAAAAGGATGCTTCAAAATCAGGACTGTCGATGGTTGATTCTAGTGCACAGTCGACCGGACGCACTAGTGACATAGAGTGTTTCAAGTGTGGAGGAAGGGGACATATGAAGCGTGAATGTCCTAATGAGAAAAGAGTGTTGCTCACGAGATATGGCTATGCATCCGCTAGTGATGAAGAGGCAGTTTCTGACACTTCTAGTGAAAAATCTAGGGATGCTGACAATGTGGTTGCGAGTTTTGAAGCTGCTGAGTCATATCCTTCACTAATGGTGCAGCAAGTGCAAGAGGATCGCATTGAGGATAAGGGGCAACGTTGGAATATTTTTCAAACTCAATGCCAAATCAAAAACACCAATTGTAAGTTGATCATAGATGGAGGAAGCTACACCAATGCGGTCAGCAAGGACTTGGTGGATGCCTTAGCATTGCCTACTTGGAAGCACCCACAACCACACTGCGTCGAATGGTTATATCAATCGGGCAAGTTGAAATTTACTCACAAGGTGCGTCTTCATTTTTCTGTGGACGATTATATTGATACGGTGATATGTGATGTTTTGCCAATGAATGCATGCCACTTGTTGTTGGGGAGGCCTTGGCAATATGATCGACGTGCCACACATGAGGGGAGGTCCAACACTTATTCTTTTTGGGAGGCCGGAAAGCGGCGTGTGTTGCAGCCAATGTTTGATAGCACAATCCAGGTTGATGCCACTGTTTCGTTGCAGAAGAAAATTGAGAAGAATACATTGAAACCGAGGATGGTTTCTCTTAAAGGAGGAGGGGATGATGTGGTCATTGGTGTTATAGCTACTAGAAAAGAGAGAAACACCATGAAGATGTCCAGGGTCGTGCCATATATTCAAGATACGGAGAAACACAATAGTACCAGTGCAAAGGAATTGAAAACTCCAACGCATGCATCTACACAGACTTCGTGTATACTTTATATTGGCTCTGTTGGTATTCAAATTCACTCAGCTGAATCATGGAAGGAAGACATCAAGCCAAACTTCAGAACACCACCGTGTAGTTGTAACCTGGCTGGAGAAATTCCAACTGGGGTTCCACTTTGCTAAGAGTCCTAGTTAAGTTGGGTTAGATGTACGTGATCAGCGTAGCCGTATTATTTTATTAGGAAAGTATTATTTAGTAGTTAGGAGAGAGATTCCTATACGTATAACAGAGATTAGTTGATATAGAGTCCATGTCGTTTTAGTTTCTCTCGTTGGTCGGTTTGGCCGTGTGACGCCTATATAAAAGGCTGGCTACGGCCGATGTATCAGGTCAGATTTTTGTTTTAGTCATGAGTTCAATAAAACTACAGAAAACGTCCCATGTCTGGGGACACCAAATATCTTTGTTGCTGATCCAAAGGGATTTTGTTGCTGCTGCGTGTCGAGTCGATCCAATCTACCCGACACAAGTTTCTGATCTTACGGTCTTTCATCTTTGCTCGACCGGAATTTCTTGTTCCTGCTGCTAGTACCGTGAAAGATCAGGCCATCGACGACTCGCCATCTAGTCGAGTCCACATCACAAGAGACTCTTTGTTATTTGGTTGCAGGGTTGCTTGAGAGAGACCATCTTCATCCTACGCCTCCTACGGATTGATAAACCTTAGGTCATCCACTTGAGGGAAATTTGCTACTGTCCTACAAACCTTTGCACTTGGAGGCCCAACAACGTCTACAAGAAGAAGGTTGTGTAGTAGACATCATCCATTACAACGGGAAAAATACCATCCCCTAACCCAATAATTATGACTTAAGACCCCCGATAGGTTCATGTACTTTATTACAGCACATGTCATCTCATCTGTGTTGTCACTTATCCTTCTTCCCACCCTCGCCGACGGTGACCTCAGTGCTCCCATTATCACAGTGGGTTTGAATGTTGTCCATTCTAAGGTGTCTCTCTTGGCATAAGATGAGTAATATGTTTTTTCTAAGGTTTTGGTGAGACCACATTTTATTGATTAATATACTAGCTAGTTGCATGTGGGTTTGCAACAGGGAAACCACATTTTGCTGATTAATTAAGAATGCCTCAATAGAGATGTCGTGAGTGTTTTTTTTCATGGCTTGTCCCACATTGACGTCGTCGGGTAGGATCATGTGGCGGAACATGAAGATGATAAAAAGGGGACGAGAGATTTTAGGAGGAGCCCACATAAACGATACTTTCCGAAATTAAGGCGATCCTCGCTTGAGTTATTTAACCAAGTATACACATGCTATAGTCATAACAGAAAAATAATGACACTGTCCGTAATTAATGTGATTTTTCCATCCAACATTTGATGATACTTTTCATCAATTAATGTATGTTATTTTTTGTTTTAAAGAAATCTTAACACTCGAACGTCAAATTTTAAGCTTTCCGCCCCGAATGCGCTCTGAACCATGAGATGGTTGCACGAATCTTACAATATGCAAAATGTAACGTCCCGGACACACCCGCCGGTGGTCGTTACTTCTGACGGGATCTAGACTGGCCCCACAAATCAATATTGTCTTTTCTGCGCACTTTGTCCTCACTCGTGCGCACCCAGGAGCAACTTCTCGATCGGTCACCCATTCTGAAATTACTCCAAGCTGAGCACACTTAACTTTGGAGTTTTTTCCGAATGGGCTTCCGGAAAAGAAGGAATTCCTTATTGATATGAGTAGTCTATCATCCCTAATAAGCCAGGCTATCACATACACCCCCACTCAGAGGAACTGATGTCCTCGTCGGGCCACAGGAACGTTCCCTCTTGGTACATACGTCTGTGCATCCAGTCCAGTACATATGCCATGTCGTGTGCCACGACGGATCACAAACGTCATGAACAACATGACTGCGCACCTGTCCACAAACATCCGTGTAACCACGAGGGCCGGCTCTGATACCAACTTGTAACGCCCCGAACACACCCGCCGGTGGTCGTTACTCCTGACGGGATCTAGACTAGCCCCACAAATCAATACTAGTCTTTTCTACACACTTTGTCCTCACTCGTGCACACCCGGGAGCAACTTCTCGGTCGGTCATCCATCCTGAAATTACTCCAAGCTGAGCACGCTTAACTTTGGAGTTCTTTCTGAATGGGCTCCTGAAAAAGAAGGAATTATATGATTAGTCTATCATCCCTAATAAGCCAGGCTATCACACAAAAGTACCCACGTCAGCTTTTCGTTCGTGAAATAGCCACGTCGCCCCGAATGCACTCTGTCCCTCACTCCTCCTCATTTCCTACCCACCACACTCCGTCGTCAACTCCTTTGCCCACTCTGTTGCCCCACTTCCTCCTCAATTCTATCCCTACTTCGTCGCCCACGATGGAGGCAAAGAGAGCATCGCCGGATGCTAGTCGAGATGTTGGGGCTCAGATTCATGGGCGCCTACATCGTTTCTGAAGTCGGAAGAGCTGTTCGTGTCTGGGCACGTCGTCGCGGGATCGGCGGATGGCAGGGTCGCCAGCTTCCCCGCGCGTCCAGATGAACCAGCAGCCGTGGGATCCGTCGGAGGTCGGTGATTACTTTCTTTTAGTGATCCGGAAATGGAGCAGAAAGTATTCTCACCTATTTTCCCAGAGGTGACCCTGAGTTATCAAACCCACGAGAGGAAAGCCCGCTTTAAGTTAGGGTCTCTAGCAAGTTTTTGTTAAAGAAATAATTCCAGCTTTTGACCGGATCGAAATCAAACAACCTTGAGTTTAACACTTATAATAAAATTAGGTACGGGTATGTGGCCTTATTGCTTATAACCATGTATTTGTGTTGGGATCCGATATGATCTTAATTTGTGCGCTGGAAGTCATCCGTCGATATGTGCTTGTTACAAACCGAAGTGATGGATGTTTCCAAATTATATCTTGATCGGCACGCGTCCCGCATCAAGAATCAGTTGTCTAACCGAAGGCCCTATCTGTCTCGTAGGGTTGCCTCGATAATTAGGATTGTAGTAATCACACAAAAGCTTTGTGCGGTTAATGACTACACCTCTTGAATCCCAGAGACAGGATCCATGTTACCGTACTAAATCCTTTTGTCACCAGTGTTCAGAATAACACTTCACGGTCTCCTTTCCCTTAGCCTCTCCATGGCTCGCTCTCCGTGATCCTGGGTACCTAAAAGGATGAAGAACGCAGACGAGACAAGATACATATACAGAACAGTTTTATTTCACGCATACAAGACATTAATTCAAACCCCTTCCATTGATCCCCACAACAAATACAAAGGGTTGTAAGGCTCTTGCCTCAACACGTACCTTAACGAACTACTCATAAATGGATATCAGATCACACGAAGAACACATCATAGAGATGGATTGATTAATAACATGTCTTGTAATGAATGTTGTGCGCGATGCATGATTACAAGTATGATCTAGTGAAAGAAGAGCTATGGTGGCTATGGAGATGGAAATAGCGGCGGATAGGGATGATGGACATGGATGAGGATGACTTTGTTCTGGCTTCGCTCGCGGATGCTCTGTTGACATTTTGACCTTGAACCTTTGGGTGGATGAGAGGCCTTGGTTTCCACGCCATACGACCGCGGTCGCATGGAATGCCGTCTGTTGCTTTGTGGCTTCTAACGTGCCTCCTCCTGATTTTCTCTATCTCCTTCACTCATTTCCATGTTCTCACTTGATTTCGTCCATATTTAGCCTATTTCCTGCGAAAACTCAATAAAAGAGAGGATTTGCGAAATCATATGCATTCATTTGTCATTGGTGGCAATACCAGAGCGAATATCTTGGTTTAAACAAGGGAGCGGCTAGATGTTAGTCGATTGAAAATAGAATTTGGTTCAGTTGACTGACCAAAAACTGTTTCAGTCATTCTCGTGATCGAATTAAGTTCTGAGCGTACAGAGTAGGCCAGCCGCTTAGCAGGCCCATCAGCAAGGAGTCAATGTAATAGGTCAGATTGATTGAGCCATGTGCAAGTGTCCTGTAGCATCTCAAGTGCTCTACATGTCACACAATAGAAAAATGTAGCGAGCAAGCTAGACTGTCGAGCTCTGCACATGATGGGTCCCATATAGTCGAAATTTTTGAGGTTTTTAGATGGTCATCTTTTTTCCAACAGTTAGACTTCACAGATCACTGGAAAAAAAGTTACACCTTCAGAGTTGCTAAGATGTGTTGCATACAAAAAAATCAACACACGTGCTACATACATTATCTAAAAAAGTATGCTACTGCTACATACTCTAAAACTTACTAACATGTACATCAACAAAATGTCCAGAACTTCCAAATGGCGAAAATATTAAATCAGTTCCCGAGGAAACTACATCGTTCTGCACACGCACTGCAAACTCACGAGGAGGTGTGCACTATTAACCCAATAACCAAAGGAAGAAAAAGGTCAGTTACGTGAAATTTTAATACTTGTGCTGGTTTTGCCTTAAAGAATAAATGAAGCAAAAAAAGGTTTCTTAGAAAGAATAAATTAGTGGTATTTCTATTACCCTTCAAGAAGAAAAACATATACACAAATTTAAACAAATAATGATTCTATCCATACAATTTACACAAAAATGGTGTTGTTTTGCAATATGCAAAAATACACATATAATAGTGAAATGTCCGCAATAAAAGAAATCTCCTAAAAAAGAATGAATTAATGGCACTTAATTTATAACTAAATAAGAAATAAAATGAAACTAAAACTAAATGAAAAATAAATAATTAAGTTTTTCTACGATGAATTAGAGGCTTCGGTATTACCTTTAAGAAGAAATAAAATAAAATCAAAAATAAATCAAAAACAAAATAATGAAGTTTTCTAATAAAGAATGAATTAGTGACATTGGTATTAACATTTAAGAAGAAAGGAAAAAATATAAAAAATGATAAATTTGCACAAAATTTACACTGAAATTGCACTTTTTATAATATGCAACAAAAGTATATAATAGTAGAATTCTCACTAGAAAGAAAGTCTCTAAGAAATAATGAATTAGTGACATTGTTATTAACATTTAAGAAGAAAGGAAACAAAAAAATAAAAAATGTGCACACAACTTACACAGAAATTGCACTTTTTTATAATATGCAACAAAAGTATATAATAGTAGAATTCTTACTAGAAAGAAAGTTAAAAATGAGAAATTTGCACACAATTTACACAGAAGTTGCACTTTTCTATAATATGCAAGAAAAGTATATAATATTAGAATTCCCACTTGAAATAAAGTTCCTAAGAAGTAATGAATTAGTGATATTGGTATTACCAATAAAGAAGAAATAAAATGAAACAAAAACTAAATCAAAAAGAAAATAATGAAGTTTTGTAAGAAAGAATGAATTAGTGGTTTTGGTACTACCCTTTCAGAAAAAAGAAAAGAAGTAACTACCAAAGCAAAATGACAAAACAAAAAATAGTAATATTTTTTAAGAAACAATTCATTAGTGACATTAGTGTTAACCTTAAAGATGAAGAAAAATACAGATAAAATAATGACACACAATTTACATTGAAATTGCATTTTTTTATAATATGACAGACTAAGCATACAATAGTGGAATTTTCATAAAAAATGTGTTCTAAGATGGAATGAATGAGTTACATACACATTACCCTTAAAGAAGAAAGTAGATTTAACAAAAAAGCAAAAGAAAATAAAAACAATGAAGTTTTCTAAAAAAGAACTAATGACATTGTTATTACTTTAGGAAGAAAGAAAATAAAAACAAATAATGATAAAAATTGCATACAATTTACACATAAATTATGAGTTTTTTAATATGCAAGAACAAGCATATAATAGTGAAAAAAATGCAATAAAGGAAATTTCCTAAGAAATAATGAATTAGTGGCACTTGTGTTACAATTAAATAAGAAATAAAATAAAGCTAAAACTAAATGAAAAATAAAATAATGAAGTTTTTCTAAGAAAGAATGAGTTAGAAGCCCTTTAGGAAGAAAGAAATTGAACACAAACTAAATCAAAATCAAAATAATGAACTTTTATAGGAAAGAATGAATTAGAGACATTGGTATTACCCTTTAACAAGAAAGGAAACAAAAAAGAGAAACTTGCACACAATTTACACAGAAATTGCACTTTTTTATAATATGCAAGAATAAGTATACAACACTAGAATTCTCACACAAAAAAAGGAAAGTTTCCTAAGAAGGAAATAATTAGTGACACTGGTATTACCATAAAAAAATAAAATGAACCAAACACTAAATAAAAAACAGAATAATAAAGTATTGTAAGAAAAAATGAATTTGTGGTTTTGATATTTCCCTTCAGAAAAAATGAAATAACTACTAAAAAAATCAAAATAATGAAGTTTTCTAAGTAAGAATGAATTAGTTGCATTGATATTACCCTTTAAGAAGAAAGAAACTATAAAGTAATCAAAAAATAACAAATTTACACACAATATATAAAAAAATTTGTGCTTTCAATAATATGCAAGAATATGCATATGATAGTGGAATTTTCACATAAAATACAATTATAATGAAACTGCACAATTTTCGTAGTATGTAAGAAATAAGCACATAGTAGTGCATTTTTCACAGAATTGCAATTTATACACATAAATTACTTGCGTGTTTATATTTTGTATTCACCCAACATCCAAAATATACCCATAAAAATCGACAAAAAACTGAAGCAAAAACGCACACAAACAACCTAATAAGAAAACACATAAGAGGCTTCAGCCCAACAAGAAATCGACCGACCCAAAATAGGGGTCAATCAAAAAACGTCCAGCCCAATACAGAACAACACACACAACAGGAAAAAAACAACTAGCACACATCTTGAAGCAGCCATCAACAGTTAAAAAAACCGACTAACCCAAAAGCTAAAAACTCAGTCAGCTGACGTGTAGCTAAAGTATTTAAACAAAGGGCAGAGGAGTGTAAACATATCACTCATCAGTCGGCGCCAAGGCCCTGGTATCCATGGCGGGGTCGTTTCTCATTGCCGGATCTAGCCGAGGGGGAGGCCGCAGCTGCGGTAGGGGGGTTGCGCGTCGATGTTGAGCCGGATCGCCTTCGCGTTCTTGCGGTGGAGGCGTAGTGCGTTAGTCTCCGTTGTGGAGAGCAAGCAGCGGAGGACCGTCGCGAGGAGCTATTTCTTCGGATCAACCATCGCGGAGACGTTGGACTGGCGGGAGGAAGCTACATACGCCGCGCCGCCCTCTCCCTGGCCCGCTGCCACATCGGGGTGGGATAGGCGCAAGTCATCATTGGCCGGTCCAACATGGTAGGACGTGTTCGGTTCATCCTATGTATGCCTCGCATCTGCCTTAAGACCTCATTCGGTTTGGAGGATTTTCATAAGAAAAACGTAGGAACAAGAATTGCATAAAAAAATTTTCTATAGATGCATTCGGTTCGTAGGAAGCATGCAGATGATTTTCATAAGAATACTATTTATTTCCTGTATTTTTTGAGAAAAGTACACATCCGCTCAAAGCTCATTTTCTGTATAGGAACGAGGCAAGACAGTTCTTAGGATGACAAATGTCATCCTATCAAATTCCTACACTACTTTTAATTTCTACGTTTTAATTTTCTCTAAATCGAAGGAGGCCTAATATGTGCTGGATATTAAAGGTGCCGATCAGTCCGAACTCCGAAGGTATAAGGGTAGTTTGAGGAGGCCGATTTGGTCGCGACAAAAACTAACCGGTCACCGACGAGTTGGTCCGACCGGTGAGCCGGGCTGTAGATGCTCTTGGAACTAGTTCACCCCTCTTTTTTGTGTTTTTTCGCACCTGATGCCTTTTCTCTTCTACCCCGTTATCTCCGACACTGGAACCCAATCCGTTTGGATCGAACCAAAAAGAAACGTCAATCTGTCCATCAGTCACTGGGCACCAATCACACTGTGGATCAGTCACTGGACGCCGTGATTGGTTCGAGCAACGGCGGCACCATGGCGCGAACAGAGATTCGTGGCACCATCGCGCCGGTGCGTCACGCCCACGCGCGCCTCCGAGCCAGCGGGCCGCGCACGGCACGGCGCACCGCCGTACCGCCCCTCCCATCCCGGCGCTCTGCGCACGCTGCGGCTGGCTGCCTCGTCCCGTGCCGTGCCCGGAGGCCGGAGCAACCGGCGCGCACGCACCATATCGGTTCGGTCCGCCGCCGGGCGCGAGGGCCAGACTGGTCGCGGGTGCCCGTCACCGGCCCGCGCACCCGGAGCAACGGGCTCGACGCGTTCCTGCCGGGTCCCGGCCCGATCGTGCGCGGGCATTTCGCTTGCGCTTATCGCCTCGGGCTCGGGGCGCCCTCCTGGGCCTGGCTGGTGGCTGCCACGGTGAGGTTCCTGTACGTGCCGAGGGGAGGGAGACCCGTCGCTGTGCGCAACCACCGCACGACCGCTGCTGGTCCACGAGCACGAGGTGGGCTGCACGAGCGCCTGGGGCCCGGCCGGCGACCGGGGCGCTCCGTCGGAGGGGGATGCGCACGACACGGCACCGCGCGCGTCGACCCGTCTCGTCTCATCACGGGAGCGGGTAAAAAACCAGACCACTCGGGTGGCGGCTAGTAGCTCATGGTGGTATACTACGTCGTACTAGGCCCGTACGCCCGCGCGGTGGTTGCCGCCGGGCGCTGTGCCGCGGGTCAAACAAAGGTGGCGGTGGCGCCCCCGCCACACCGCCCCAACAGTCGGCGCCACCTCACGCACGCATGCGGCCGCACCGTCAAATGCCGCCGCACCGTAAAACGCTGCTCCACTTGAGATGGACGGCTGGACCTACTCCACCGGCCCGCCCCCTTAAGACCCACCCCGCCGCACCGCCCACGCACGTTCGCGCTCGCTAGCTACACAAACCAAACGCCTCGTCCGTCCGTTCCTTTCCTTCCCTCCACCGCCGACCGATCGGAGCCAGCTTTGCTCTCGTTGGTAGGTGGCATGCAGGAGCCCGGGCGGCGGCCGTTCGCCGGCGCCGTCGACCTGCGCCGGCCCAAGGGCTACCCGGCGCCGTCGGCGACCGCGCAGGCGGAGGTGGGGGCGGCGGCGGCGGCGGAGGGGGAGGCGCACGGCGACCCCTGCCCGCGCTGCGAGTCCAGGGACACCAAGTTCTGCTACTACAACAACTACAACACCTCCCAGCCGCGCCACTACTGCAAGTCCTGCCGCCGCTACTGGACCAAGGGCGGCACCCTCCGCAACGTCCCCGTCGGCGGCGGCTCGCGCAAGAGCTCCTCGTCGTCGTCGTCCTCGTCCTCCAGCCCCAAGCGCGCCAAGAACTCCAAGCGCCGCCGCGTCGCGCCGGCCGCGCCCCCGGCGCCCGAGGCTGAGCCCGGCGCCGACGCCTCAGCCGCCGTCGCCGCGACGACGAAGGAGGCCGCGGCCACCGAGGACGTCACAGCAGCTGAGGATCCCGCCGCAGCCCCTACGGCGGACGGGTGTTTCGCTTTCACAGCCAGCGAGCCCGACGCGCCACCCGCGAAGGAAGGGTGCTTCACTCTCACGGCCGGCGAGCCTGACGCGCCACCCGCGGCGGACGGAGACGGGGGCTTCGCTTTCACGGCCGGCGAGCCCGACGTGCCACCCGCGGCTGACAGAAACGGGGGCCTGGCTTTCACCGATCACCCGTCGGTGGCGCTCGGGCTCGGCGTGGCGGACGAGGCCGGCGGGAAGGAGCTGGCGGACCCGAGCCCGTTCGAGTGGCCGTCGGGCTGCGACCTGGGGTCCTACTGGGTGGCCGGCGTGTTCGCCGACACCGATCCGGCGCTGTTCCTCAGCCCGCCGTGAACCGTGGTTGAGCCGAGCACGGCACGGTCCGAGGAGAGCTGATCTGAGCTCCCCCAACCTTCTTACTATCATCATCGTCTGCCCGGATTCCGGCCAGTAGTATTTGGAAATTTTTATGTCACTACTCACCAGAGGAGTCGATCTAAGAAGCCGTTTGTCTTAGTGCCTGATCGGAAGGCTAACCTAGAAGGTGAGGTGCCTGTATAAACCAATCAGTACCCGGTCTGCTCACGGCGTGTTTCAAGCCCTGAAAAGATTTCCCTTTCGCGATTAGCGAACTACCACTACCACTCATTATACTACTCCAGTGCTTGTTTGACTCCTCCCACCACATGCTCTGCTGCTCATGTTACGATTTTCACCGTGCTGCTCATGTCGATCATGGCTGCTGAGACCTGGATATGTACTTGTAGCTAGGCCGCACTTCTACCTCGCTGGTAGCATTCCCTGAGCGTCGTGAAGAGAGGAGAGCGTGCCGACCACGTACAGGCACGGTGCACTAGAGCACAGGGCATGTCCAGATTGCTCATAACTCCGTCGCGTACAGTACAGCGCAGGCATGAACAGATTGTCCAGATTGTTCCATAACTCCATCATGATCCGGAACCAATCGGCGGCGTGGGCGGCGAATCAAGGCGGCATGAATTCGGCCGCGTCGCGTACCACCGAGGGCAGGCGCAGGCGCCCGCCGGCCACGAATTATTGTCGCCCGCCCGCCCACGAATTATTAGATTCGACGAATCGCAGCGGCCGGTACGCAACGCGACGTCGTCGGGGGACGGGCGGGGGATATGTTCGTGTTCGGTTGGACGTCGGCGTCGGTCGGCGGACCTTAAATCGATTTCAATTCACGGGCGGGGCGCGGCAGAGGCCGACAGCTCGCTCGCTCGCTCGCTCGCCCGCGATTCCGACGGCGACGGCCCCCGGCCCCGACCGCGACGGGACGGACGCGCGCGCCGCGTCAGGGATGGGCTCGGCTCGGCGTCACGTGTCGGTCGGCCGGTCGATTCGGCCGTGGTGCGGGGCGACGTGTGCGGCGGTGGACCGCGGGGGGGGAGGGGGCCCGTCGACGTCGATCGCCTCGTCGCCTCGCCGGTGACACGACCCGGGCCGGGCGTACGTACGTACGTACGCGGCTGACGGCGACCCGACCGGCTCGTCGGGTCCGGATGTCTGGGTCGCCGCCGACGCCGGCTGTTGCCGCAGGCGTCGGCGTGACGGTTCTGGTGGCTGGGTATGCAGTCGTGTCGTTTGACGACGTTGCTGGTGGTGTGGATGGATATCGGTCGTCCGAGCCTCGGTGGTTTCGCGCTGAAATTCACGAGCAACCTTGCCATGTGTCTCGATCGACGAGTGCGGACCATGTTCGATGCACGGGATTTTCTGAAAATAGAATACAGGCTCCGCCGATTCAAAGAGATGTCTGTTTCTTCTTCTTTTAATTTATGGGATAATTGGTTTTATGCCTCTAGTTATGCCCCACTCGACAGAATTGTCCTTAATTTTCAAAAGCCAACTGTCTGTCCAACCCACTTTAGTCGTCTTGTGCTTTTGTCCTTTGATCGTTTGGCCATCATTTTAAAAACTTCATAACTAATTCATACTAAATCAGAAAAAAGCAAATAAGATACCAAAATGTTTGGGTAAACATCACCTACATGTCAATGCTATTTGCATTCATGACAAAAGTGTTGGAAAGTGCCCATCCAAGTTTTAACTCTTATCATACCACCATGAACAGTAAAATCTAAGAAAAATCAAAATATTCAAAAATATATTTTGTGGCAAAGAATGACAAATGTTTTAAGTGCTCGCCAAGTTTTACCAGAGAATGACATTCATGAAAGTCATGGTAAATTTTTTTTGGTTCCGATAGATGGTGCTATCATGCGTCCACGTTGATGGAGATTTCAACCCACGAAGTGTAACGACTGCGCGAGTCCACGGAGGGCTCCACCCACGAAGGGTCCACGAAGAAGTAACCTTGTCTATCCCATCACGGGCATAGCTTACAAAGGACTTGCCTCACTCAGATAGATCTTCACGAAGTAGGCGATCTCCTTGCCCTTACAAACTTCTTGGTTCAACTCCACATCACGATTGAGGCTCCTAGGCGACACCTAACCAATCTAGGAGACACCACTCTCCAAAAGGTAATAAATAGACAGTGTGTTGATGATGAACTCTTTGCACTTGTGGTTCAAATTATAGTCTCCCCAACACTCAACTCTCTCTCACAGATTTGGTTATGGTGGAAGAATAATTTGAGTGGAAAGCAACTTGGGGAAGACTAGAAATCAAGGTTCAAATGGTTGGAATAAAATTGTGATACTCCGATAGTTAAGCTACAGTAAACTCTTGCTAATCATGCCAGGTCATCATAATTAAACTTTTTCTAAATCTCACTTGTTTCAAACTAAGATCAAATTTAAATTCAAATAACAAGTCAAAATATTATTTCTTCAAACTATCAAATAAAAATGTGCTATGGGCGGAAATTTTTCACTAAGTAATTTTCATGTAACAACCAACAACTTTTGGGTTATTGAAATGCCCCTAACCTGATTAAAACTGTACGAGCAGGAAAATAATTGCCCCTTTTCAATTTCTAAAAATAGACAAAAAATTCCATTTAGCTTGAAATTTTTTGTGCATCTCTGGTATGTTACTAAGTATTTATGTACAAAGTTTGGACTAGAACAAACATCATTTGACATCTAAATCAATCGCAAAACCGGAGCTGAATAAGTTTGCACAAAAATGAATAAATGGAGAAAGCCCCTTGTGCACGTGGCCCATCTTTATCGTTGTTCCAGGCCCAGCCCATCTGGCCGGCCTTTCCCTTTCCTCTCACCAGAGGAGGCAGAGCGAGACGTGGCGCACATCCATGGCACACTGGCCATGGATGGCCAACACGTAGCCCCCCCGGGCCTATAAAGGCGTCCACCAAAAACCCTAGCACGCACTCGTCCAGCGTCCCTTGGTCCCCCTTTGCCTCCCTCCTCATCCGCTCGTTTTAGAGCTCGAATTCGGTGTGATCACCGCTGCCTTGCCCTTGTTGCCGTGGCCACCGTGATCACAGTCGCTCGGAGGCACGTCCTGGAGGGTCACCGTGCTCGGCTTCGTACGTTCCGGGGACCAGCTCGAGTCGGGGTGCCGCGTAGAAGTCGCCATCGCCGGTCTTCTTCACCGGCCGCCGCACACCATCGCCGATCCCGTCGCCCTCTACTGCTCCCGTCCCTCGCCGAGCCTTCCTTGTGCTCCTAGGTGAGCCTCTCCTTTGGTTTCCCCTATTTTCCCTTTCGAACCACCGTCGTAGGCCACCGCCATGCTCGATGCCGTCGGAGCTCGCGCTCACTGCTCCGTTGTCCGCGTTCCCGCGCGCCTTTGGTCGCACCTTTGGCCTCCCCGTGCGCGCCCACTGCTGCTCTCGGCAACACGCCCCGCTCCCTGCCCGCGTTCGTTGCACCCCTGGCCGCACTCGAGGAGACCCGCGCTTGCGGCTGCTCATCGCGCGCTCGGCCGCCAAGGATGGGAGCTCGAGCTCTTGTGTGTGCGCGCGTACTTCTGCCGTGTAGCCGTTGTTGATGCTGCTCCGATGCCGCTGCGTCCTACTGCTCTGCTGCGCCGCCACTGCCGTTTCTTGCCGATGTCGCTGCTGATGTCGCACTGCTTTCCACGGCCGCTGTCGCTGTCGCCGCTGCTGCCTGCTGCTCGCCGTAGGCCACGGACTGCACCCCGTGCGACCCCTGCGCTCAACTGCACACCCACGCGTGCCAGCCCGCTCGTGGTCATGGCCGTGGCTGGCTGTAGCCGCCATGTGCCTGTGCATGCATGCACAACCACGGTGAAGCCGGCTGGGCTCTATCCAGTGCCCAGCAAGCCGGCCCTCCTCTAATTGCTAATTAGATTAGTTAGATTAAAATTAGACTAACCCACTAACGTTGACAAGTGGGACCCATTCTCTAGCAATCCTAATTAGAGTAATTAAACCCTTGTTAAAATAAGTCAATCAATGACTGGTGGACCCAGTCACAACTTTGACCAGTCAACTACTGACTGGGCTAGTCCCAGTCAATGACATATGGGCCCTGCTGGACCCTTGACCAGTCAACATTTGACTGTTGACTGCTGAGTCAGCGGTCAATGGCCCCCACCTATCAGCCTGTAGCACACGCTGCTGGGTACGCTTTCGGGTGCACTTAGCATTTAGTCAATTTAATATGTCAAATTAAAATAAATTCAGAAAATCATTTAAATTTCGAAATTCAATATAAAATAAATCGTAACTCAGATGAAAATACTTTGTACATGAAAGATGCTCGGAACGACGAGATGAATCTGGATACGTGGTTCGTTCGTCCGTCACGCGTTCCTAGTATAGCGAACAAGCAACTTTCCTCCTCCGGTTATCTGTCCGAAAACGCGAAACACCGGGGATACTTTCCTGGATGTTTCCCCCCTTCACCAGTATCACCTCCTACTGTGTTAGGGCACTCCTAGCACCGTTACTTGTCATGTCATGCATTGCTATGCATCTGCCTGCATTATATTCATTGTTTCTCCCCCCCTTTTCTCTCCGATAGACTACGAGACTGACGCCGCTGCTGGTGCCCCGATCGACTACGCTGTTGACGACCCCTCTTTCTTGCCAGAGCAACCAGGCAAGCCCCCCCCCCTTGATCACCAGATATCGCCTATTCTTCTCTCTACTGCTTGCATTAGAGTAGTGTAGCATGATACTGCTTTCCATTAATCCTATTCTGATGCATGGCCTGTCATTGTTGCTATAGTTATTGATACCTTACTTGCAATCATAAATAATTAGTATAGGATGCTAGTTTATCACCAGTGGCCCTACATTCTTATCCGTCCGCCGTGCTATACTATCGGGTCGTGATCACTCGGGAGGTGATCACGGGTATATACATACATACACACACACACACACACACACATATATATATATGATACATGTGGTGACTAAAGTCGGGTCGGCTCGTTGAGTACCCGCGGTTGATTCACGGATTGGGGGCTGAAAGGACATACTTTTCCGACGGCCCTCTGTGTGGATCTTTGTGGTGGAGCGACAGGGCAGGTTGAGACCACCTAGGTGAGAGGTGGGCCTGGCCCTGGTCGGCGTCCGCGGTTACTTCAAAATAACACGCTTAACGAGATCTTGATATTTGATCTGAGTTTGGCCACTGGCCTATACGCACTAACCAACTACGCGGGAACAGTTATGGGCACTCAACGTCGTGGTATCAGCCGAAGCCTTCTTCACGTCAGCGACTGAGCGGCGCGCGCCGGATTGGACTGGAACGCCTGCTCTTGTATTAGGGAGGCTAGGTCTGCTTACCGTCCGCGTTCGCAACGTGTAGGTGTGCAACGGGCGATGGGCCCAGACTCCTGCGCCATAGGATTTAGACCGGCGTGCTGGCCTCTTTGTTGTGTCTAGGTAGGGCTGCGACGTGTTAATCTTCCGAGGCCAGTGTGACGCCCGGGTAATTAAGCTACAGTAACCTCTGCTAATTGTGCCAGGTCATCACTCCTATTGTTGCTAATCCTCACCTGATCCAAATCTCTGTTCTCATTCGAACTCAAAAATTTAAGACAAAATTTCAAATTTGCGAAACATGATAGCTAAAATGTTCAATGTGTGGCAAAGAATCCCTGGATAATTGTCATGTTGGAACCGACCTCTTTTGGATTTCCAAGTGCCCATGGAATTGTTTTTAGTGGTCCAACAACATATTTATTAACCTTTCCAATTTCTAAAAATGCTTGAACAATTCCATTGGCCCTGAAACTTTTTAGGCAACACTACAATGTTGTACCTGAATTATTTGCTAAATTTCACATTCAATAAAGGTCTCTTTTGATGCCTTGTTTTCATCCAAAACAGTAGCTATCCTGTTTTTCCAAAATAAAAGAAATGGAAAGGGAAAAACAGAAACCCCCCTCCCCAAGTGGGCCTCGTGGCCCAGTTGGCCATCCCACCAGGCCAACCCCAGGCCGGCCCACACCTCGGCCTATAACCCCACTAACCCCCCACTCCCCGATCCCTAACCCACTCTTCCCACGCCACTCTCTCCCTCCCCCGATCTGGATCGAGATCGGGGGCGCAGACCTGGCGACCGCGCCGCCCTGACTCCCGCCGTTGTCGACCCCGTCGCATCGATGCTCGCCTCCCGGACTCCTCCTCGCCCTCCTCTCCTTTGCGCAACACCTGCCTGACCGCGACCTCGCCTCGTCGTCGAACCGACGCCGTCGCCAGTCGTCATCGCCACCCCGTCGCCGTCCCGTCGTCGACCGCCGCCGCCTCGAGCTCCGGCGCCTCCCCGACTCCTCCTCGCGCACACTATTGCACACCTACAGGGCCCGGTGAGGCCCCCTCCTCCTTTTCCCCCATCTCCTTTCCTTCCTGTCGCCGTAGGTCGCCCCTGCCGTCGCGCCCGAGCTCCCGAGGAGCTCGTGGTTGCCGCACCGGTGACCCGCTGTCGCGCGCTGGCCATCTCCCTGCGCGCCCACACTCCATGCGCTGCCGTCACCGCGTTGGGCGCCCGTGCCCAGCCACTGCCCTCGCCGCGTTGTTGCTGCGGCTGCTGTCCGCGCGCAGCCGTGCCAACCCCGCCTCCGCCCGGCCACGCCCTGACGCCGCCCTCGTCGCTCCACGGCGTCCGGGGCTCCTGCTGCTGGCCGCGGTCCCCCCCTCCATTCTGCGCTGACCGGTGGCCTCGCAGGAGGCCGCGCCCAGCCGTGGAGCCCGAGCCCCCTGGTGCCGTGCGTGCCCAGGTCCGGCCTCCACGGGCGCCCGCCCACTAACCCGCTCGCCCAGCGCCCGCTAGGCCAGCCAGGGCCACTGATCAAGGGCCCCCACGCCCAGAACATTTTAACAAAAAAGAGATTTAAAAATATATATATATATATATATAACTAAAAATAATTAATTAATTAGTTAATTAATCCTAATTAATTAACTTGCTAATTAAAACACTAATCTGTCACTGACTAATGAGGCCCACACTTAAATAATCCTATTTAGTTTAAACAAATCCTATTTAACCTTTGTCTCAATGACAGGTGGGTCCCACTGGTTATGTTTGACTCCAGTCAACTGAGTTTGACCTGCTGATGTCATGGTGATGTCATGCTGACATCACCTTTCACTATTCTGGATAATGTTCGATTTAATTAATTAAATAAATTTTAGAAATACATAAAACTTTGATAAATCATAGAAAATAAACCGTAACTCGGACCAAAATACTTTGTACATGAAAGTTGCTCAGAACGACGAGACGAACCCAGATACGCAGCCCGTTCGTCTGCCACGCAACCCTAACATATCAAACTCGCAACTTTCCTCCTTCGGCTCCTTTGCCCGAAAACGCGAAACATCGGGGATACTTTCCCGGATGTTCCCCCCCTTTCACCGGTATCGCCTCATACCGCGTTAGGGCACCCTAGCACCGATACTTGTCATGTCATGCATTGCTATGCATCTGTTTGGTTAAGTATTTATTGTTTCTTCCCCCTCTTCTCTCGCTAGACACCGAGACCGACGCCGCTGCTACCCAGTACGACTACGGTGTTGACGACCCCTCTCTCTTGCCAGAGCAACCAGGCAAGCCCCCCCTTTGATCACCAGATATCGCCTACTCTTCTCTATACTGCTTGCATTAGAATAGTGTAGCATGTTACTGCTTTCCGTTATTCCTATCCTGATGCATAGCCTATCCTTGCTACTACTGTTGTTACCATTCTTGGAAATATGCCCTAGAGGCAATAATAAATTAGTTATTATTATATTTCCTTGTCCATGATAATTGTCTTTATTCATGCTATAACTGTATTATCCGGAAATCGTAATACACGTGTGAATACATAGACCATAATATGTCCCTAGTAAGCCTCTAGTTGACTAGCTCGTTGATCAATAGATGGTTACAGTTTCCTAACCATGGACATTGGATGTCGTTGATAACGGGATCACATCATTAGGAGAATGATGTGATGGACAAGACCCAATCCTAAGCCTAGCACAAAGATCGTGTAGTTCATATGCTATAGCTTTTCTAAATGTCAAGTATCATTTCCTTAGACCATGAGATTGTGCAACTCCCGGATACCGTAGGAATGCTTTGGGTGTATCAAACGTCACAACGTAACTGGGTGACTATAAAGGTGCATTACAGGTATCTCTGAAAGTGTCTGTTGGGTTGGCACGAATCGAGACTGGGATTTGTCACTCCGTGTAAGCGGAGAGGTATCTCTGGGCCCACTCGGTAGGACATCATCATATGCGCAATGTGACCAAGGAGTTGATCACGGGATGATGTGTTACGGAACGAGTAAAGAGACTTGCCGGTAACGAGATTGAACAAGGTATCGGTATACCGACGATCGAATCTCGGGCAAGTAACATACCGCTAGACAAAGGGAATTGAATACGGGATTGATTAAGTCCTTGACATCGTGGTTCATCCGATGAGATCATCGTGGAACATGTGGGAGCCATCATGGGTATCCAGATCCCGCTGTTGGTTATTGACCGGAGAACGTCTCGGTCATGTCTGCATGTCTCCCGAACCCGTAGGGTCTACACACTTAAGGTTCGGTGACGCTAGGGTTATGAAGATATGTGTATGCAGTAACCCGAATATTGTTCGGAGTCCCGGATGAGATCCCGGACGTCACGAGGAGTTCCGGAATGGTCCGGAGGTAAAGAATTATATATAGAAAGTGATGTTTCGGCCATCGGGACAAGTTTCGGGGTTATCGGTATTGTACCGGGACCACCGGAAGGGTCCCGGGGGCCCACCGGGTGGGGCCACCTGTCCCGGGGGGCCACATGGGCTGTAAGGGGTGCGCCTTGGCCTACATGGGCCAAGGGCACCAGCCCCTATAGGCCCATGTGCCTAGGGTTTCCATATGGGAGGAGTCCCACTAGTGGAAGGCACCTCTAGGTGCCTTGGGGGGGAGGGAAACCTCCCTTGGGCAGCCGCACCTAGGAGATTGGATCTCCTAGGCTGGCGCACCACCCCCCCTTGGCCCTCCTATATATAGTGGGGGAGAGGAGGAACTTCACACACCAGCCCCTGGCGCCTCCCTCTCTCCCCGTTACGTCTCTCCCTCGTAGTATAGGCAAAGCCCTGCTACTGTGACGCCCTGCATCCACCACCACGCCATCGTGTTGCTGGATCTTCATCAACCTCTCCCTCTCCCCTTGCTGGATCAAGGCATGGGAGACGTCTCCGGGCTGTACGTGTGTTGAACGCGGAGGTGCCGTGCGTTCGGCACTTGATCATCGGTGATTTGAATCACGACGAGTACGACTCCATCAACCCCGTTCACTTGAACGCTTCCGCTTAGCGATCTACAAGGGTATGTAGATGCACTCTTCTTCCCTTCGTTGCTGGTTTCTCCATAGATAGATCTTGGTGATACGTAGGAAAATTTTGAATTTTTGCTACGTTCCACAACAACCATTACCTGCTATCCTACTGCTTAGTATAGGATGCTAGTGTTCCATCAGTGGCCCTACACTCTTGTCCGTCTGCCATGCTATACTACTGGGCCGTGATCACTTCGGGAGGTGATCACGGGCATATACAATATACTTTACACAGTTACATTACCTGTGATACTGTTCGGAGATGGGGGCTGAAGGGGCAGGTGGCTCCATCCCGGTAGAGGTGGGCCTGGGTTCCCGACGGCCCCCGACGGTTACTTTGAGGCGGAGCGATAGGGCAGGTTGAGACCACCTAGGAGAGAGGTGGGCCTGGCCCTGGTCGATGTTCGCGGATACTTAACACGTTTAACGAGATCTTGGTATTTGATCTGAGTCTGGCTACTGGCCTATACGCACTAACCATCTACGCGGGGACAGTTATGGGCACTCGACGTCGTGGTATCAGCCGAAGCACTTCGTGACGCCAGCGACTGAGCGGCGCGCGCCGGGTTGGACCGCGTAACGTGACTTCCTTTGTAATGGAGGTTGCTAGGTCTGCTCTCCGGCCGCGTACGCAACGTGCAGGTGTGCTATGGGCGATGGGCCCAGACCCCTGTGCGCTTAGGTTTAGACCGGCGTGCTGGCCTCTCTGTTGTGCCTAGGTAGGGCTGCGATGTGTTGATCTTCCGAGGCCGGGCATGACCCAGGAAAGTGTGTCCGGCCAAATGGGATCGAGCGTGTTGGGTTATGTGGTGCACCCCTGCAGGGAAGTTAATCTATTCGAATAGCCGTGATCTTCGGTAACAGGACGACTTGGAGTTGTACCTTGACCTTATGACAACTAGAACCGGATACTTAATAAAACACACCCTTCCAAGTGCCAGATACAACCGGTGATCGCTCTCTCACAGGGCGACGAGGGGAGGATCATCAGTTAGGATTATGCTATGCGATGCTACTTGGAGGACTTCAGTCTAATCTCTTCTACATGCTGCAAGACGGAGGCTGCCAGAAGCGTAGTCTTCGAAAGGACTAGCTATCCCCCCTTATTCCGGCTTTCTGTAGAGTTCAGTCCACATATAGCCCTTATTCCATTTGATACCAATGCATACATATGTAGTATAGCTCCTTTGCTTGCGAGTACTTTGGAATGAGTAACACGGTTGCTTTCTCCCTCTTTTCCCCCTATCCCTTCTACCTGATTGTCGCAACCAGATGTTGGAGCCCAGGAGCCAGACGCCACCTTCGACGACGACTCCTACTACACCGGAGGTGCCTACTACTACGTGATGCCCGCTGACGACGACCAGGAGTAGTTTAGGAGGATCCCAGCAGGAGGCCTGCGCCTCTTTCGATCTATCCCAGTTTGTGCTAGCCATCTTATGGCAACGTGTTGTAACTTATGTCTGTACTCAGATATTGTTGCTTCCGCTGACTCGTCTATGATCGAGCTCTTGTATTCGAGCCTCTCGAGGCCCCTGGCTTGTAATATGATGCTTGTATGACTTATTTTATTTATAGAGTTGTGTTGTGATATCTTCCCGTGAGTCCCTGATCTTGATCGTACACGTTTGCGTGTATGATTAGTGTACGATTAAATCGGGGGCGTCACAGAGCCAGGCATGACCCAGAAAAGTGTGTCCGGACAAAGGGGATCGAGCGTGTTGGAAAATGTGGTGCACCCCTGCAGGGAAGTTAATCTATTCGAATAGCCGTGATCTTCGGTAACATGATGACTTGGAGTTGTACCTTGACCTTATGACAACTAGAACCGGTTACTTAATAAAACACACCCTTTCAAGTGCCAGATACAATCCAGGGATCGCTCTCTAAGAGGGCGACGAGGAGAGGATCGCCGGGTAGGATTATGCTATGCGATGATACTTGGTTAACTTACCATCTACTCTTTTCTACTACTTCAAGATGGAGGCTGCCAGAAGCGTAGTCTTCGATAGGACTAGCTATCCCCCTCTTATTCTGGCATTCTGCAGTTCAGTCCACTGATACTACCCATTTCATTGATACCAATGCATATGTAGTGTAGCTCCTTGCTTGCGAGTACTTTGGATGAGTACTCATGGTTGCTTTGCTCCCCCCTTTCCCCCTTTCTATACCCGATTGTTGCGACCAGACGATGGAGTCCAGGAGCCAGATGCCATCGTCGACGACGACTCCTACTACATAGGGGTGCCTACTACTACGTGCATGCCACTGACGACGACCAGGAGTTTAGGAGGATCCCAGGCAGGAGGCCTGTGCCTCTTTTGATTTGTATCCCACTTTGTGCTAGCCTTCTTAAGGCAAACTTGTTTACTTATGTCTGTACTCAGATATTGTTGTTTCCGCTGACTCGTCTATGACCGAGCTCTTGCATTCGAGCCCTCGAGGCCCCTGGCATGTAATATGATGCTTGTATGACTTATTTTATTTGTAGAGTTGTGTTGTGATATCTTTCTGTGAGTTCTTGATTTTGATCGTACACGTTTGCGTGTATGATTAGTGTACGGTCAAATCAGGGGCGTCACAGGAATCTCTTAATCTCAACACATGAGTAGGTGGTTCTCTTTTAGAAAATGAATGCTGGAAGTGTAGGCACGTTTTGATGACTCTCCTCATTGAGAAGAAGGGGGTGGAGGGGTATATAGCCTCCACACAAAATTCAACCATTACACACTTTTGACCCATATCGGTGGCATCGATTATGAAACTCGGTGACACCGATCAGTACAAAAATATGAACGCTAGCAATCTCGGTGGGACCGACAAGAACAACTCAGTGGGACCGATGTGCTAGGGCTTAGGGAAAACTTCATCTCGGTGGCACCGATTGCATCATCTCGATGGGACCAAAGTGAATGCAATGAGCAATAGAGAATTAGTTAAGCCAACTCGGTGGGACCGTTTGCATTATATCGGTGAGACCGAAGTGAATGCAACAAGTCATCGAGCGCCGTCAAGGCCATCTTGGTGAGACTGAGATCCGTATCAGTGTGACCAAATTGTTAGGATTTCTGGCAGTGGCTATGTCAATATGAACTCGGTGGCTCCATATAGGAAGTATCGGTGGGGCCGAGTTTGGAATTAGGGTTTGGACATATTTGAATTGAGAAAGTAGCTGAGGGTTTTTGGAGCGGTATCACTAAGCACTTGAGTAAGTAGACCATTAAGCAACACCTCATCTCCTTTTAATAGTATTGGCTTTCCTATGAACTCAATGTGATCTTGGACCACTTAAATAAAAATGAAGAGTCTTGAGCTTTTGCTAATCCTTGTCCTTAGCATTTTGAGGGGTCCACATCTCTATCTCATGCCATGCCAATCATTGAATCCTGAAATATTTACCTTAAAGGAATATTAGTTCAATGAGATATATGTTGTTATGAATTATCAAAACCACCCGGGAATTAGTTGCACTTTCACATGTACTTATCATATGTAAGAAAACTAAACTCAATTCCAGTCATATGTAAGAAAATCAAACATGCTAAGCCCGGGCACTTTAAGAATGTGAGATATTACAATGTCACTCTAATCATTGAACAACTATTTTAATCCTACCTACTTTCTATTCCGAACACTACATACACTATCTGGAGGCAAACCCCAACTACCTAGTTATAAACACAAATTACTTAGCGGGTCGAGAGAGGAGTGGAAATGAAATTCGGCACGACTTGCTTAAAAAGTTGACATATTGAGTGCTAGAAATTTGGCGAAACAAAAATGAATCAACGTTTCGCCAATGCGTTGGCACTCATTGTTGAATCCCTGCAAATAAAATGTAACATGTACAAAATGGCGGACAAAAGTATGTAGAGACAATTTTCATGTAACATTGCCACTTTCTATCGCAATGAAAAAAATCAAACAACATTGACATTGTCTATTGCATTACAAAAACAATTATCTAGGGGCTAACCCTACCTAAAGCCTAAATTAAACTCCAAAGTATCAAGAGGCAAACCCTAACCCGATCTAAAGTCTAATTTAATCTAGAAAATATATAGAGGCAAACACTAACCCTACCACCAATCTATAAAGTATATAGCGGCAACGATGTATGGTAGGGGAGCTAGTATACCTGGGCGGCGGCTCCGACGGCGGACGAAAGTATGGTGGGATGGCGGCTCCAGCGACTGAGGTGGCGAACGAGATGGAAGGCGGATCTGGCAGAGGACACGACAGCGAACGGCGTGGAAGGAGGCTCTGGTAGATCAGAGGGACGACAACGGGATTCGGGCGCGCGCGGAGGGGTGAGAGGGGGGTGGTGGTGGAGAGGAACTGACGAGAAATGAAAATGGATCTAAGGTCGGGTTGAGCGAGCGGAATGGGGTATGTGTGCAAAGAGAGTAATGGGGGGCGGGGGCATGGGCCCGCCACAACAAAGTACTACATGAGTGGCGGGCAGTTTGAACGGCCCGCCACAATAATTGTTTTCAGTTTTCTTGTTACTACATAATTAAATTTTTGTACATGATTTCAAATTGAAACCTTTTCCACGATTAATGCACACTATTGGAACCACATGTTCAATTGTGGCCACTTTTGAAGTTGATTTGGTATTTTCTAATATTTAACTTGTTTTTCCTGCACTAAAAAGGTCGGGAACGCTATTTGGTAGGAAAAGGCTAGCAAATAAGCTCCTACAATGTTGAAATTTGGCATGATGTCTTCATTTGACCCATGTAGTGGTATAAATTTGAGAGCGTCACAACAAAAACTTGATGCACTTTGTGTACAAACTAAACACTCTCTAAAGAAGTATATGTGTTTTGAACGGAAATTGCCATCTTCCACACAGAAATCCACTTTTTAAAACCATTTGAACTTCAAACATTTTTCATGATTAATACAAACCATTTGGAAGCCCCATGCTCATATTTTGCCACCTTTTGAGTTTGTTTGCTATTTTCGAACCATTAACTGCTCTTTCGGCCAAACTAAAAAGTATTTTTTTTGAGAAAGCAATCGAGCTCAGAAGTTTATGAAAATTGACATGGTGTCTTCAAAGGACCCATGTGGTGTGTAGTAAAAAATTCAGAGCGTTACGGCAAAAACTTGATGCACTTCGCGTACAAACAGAACACTCGCTAACGGAGTGTAAGTGTTTCAAACGAAAACCGCGCCTAACTGAAGTCAACTTTTACACATCAATTCAACTTCAAACTTTTTTCATGATTAACACACACCATTGGAAGCCCCACGGTCAAATTTGAAACTATTTTGAGTTGGTTTGCTATGATTTCTCAAGAATTATCTTATTTAAGACATGTGTGGTGGGCGGCTGACAACACTCGCCACTAAGAACTTTTCTAACTTTTGAAAATTTTTGGCACTGCTTGTCGAAATGTAGTTGTGGCAAGCGTATTCCTCGCCCATCACTGGTTTATGGCAAACCAGTGGCAGTCTTGTATAGAGTGTTCTCCACTGTTTTTTTGAGGATGAGTGTTCTCCACTGCTATTTCATGAGTTTCCTTTGCGGGGTCTGATTAAAGGGTATATGGCCTCCATTTGGGCCAGCCCGACCAGGGGGAGGCTGAAAGACATTGGCTCGTCAAGGCCCGGATGCCATTTCTCCGGCCCATATGCCCAATCCCCTCCTGTTTATTAGATGGGCTAAGTTTTCACGCAAAAAAACCCTACCACAGACACAAGAGGAGCGGAGCGGCGCGGAATCAAGCGGCGGCTTCGACGGCGGCCCCTCTTCGGTAAGATCCTCTTGTCCGATGATGAGGCATGAAACTCCAGATGCAGACGTACGCGGATGTCCGCAAGCCGCGCCACGTGTTGGCGTCGCACGCGAGCCGCAAATTTTAAGCATTCTTTTCGGATATTTCCTTCCTAGCCTGCTAGGTCCGCGTACCAAAACATTAGCTATATGGTACTCCATCGTCCGCTGCGGTCAGGTCGGCGCCCCGCTCGTTGCCGCGTCCGCCAGCCCGGCGCCCGTCCTGACAGACTTGCTAGTTCACGTTGGATGTCTCCCTTTGTTAGTTTAATTGATTGTGCAGCAGCTAGAACGCAAGGTTGCTCATGGTTCCATCTTGTAGGGGCTTACAATTTTTTTCTTTACAAATCGATACAATATAGATTAAGGCATTAAGCAGTACTGCATATCATGTTTGCTGTTCTATGTCTTTTGTAGTTAGATAGATCTGCAGAACCTATGTAGCAGTTTAATTATCATGGTCTTTTGTTGTTGCTCTTATATAGATATGCGGCCAATTTGTAGAGGCACCCGGAGCAAATATGACTCGGATGCATGGACTTGTGACAGATGCGAAGAAGTGAATGAGCCTTTTAAGGGTCACTTCTTCGATGTTCCTAAGTTGGCGTGCCCTTGTGGAAAGAAGGTGTCTATTTTTTATGTACATATGGATGCATTTACTTTAAATAAATTATTATTTGCTTTGCTGAAAGTTTTTTACACTCTAACAACATTATCATTATCTGTTATGTACAAAGGTTCCTGAGTCATTCTATCAGTTCTAGTAGCCACTCTAACAGCATTATCATTATTCTTACTATTCAATTCATTGAGAAAATCATTTTGAGCTTTAAGTACTTGTTCAACTTGAGTGGTAACCATAGAAGCATGTTTACTAATAAGTTTAAGTTCACCTTTGGCATTAGCCATATAATCTCCCAAGTGTTCAAGCATATTTGAATTGTATTTCAATTGTCTACCAAAATAAGCATTAAAGTCTTCTGGCTTAGCCATAAATTTATCAAACTCATCTAAGCATGGGCTAGCAAACTTAGTCAATGGGATTTCAGCTTTATCATATCTATAGAGAGAATTTACCTTTACTACCTGTGTCGGGTTATCAAGACCATGAGTTTCTTCAATAGGTAAAGGATTAAGATCGTATGTTTCTTCAACAGGCGGTAAATTAAGACCATGTATTTCTTCAATAGGAGGTAAATTCTTAACATCTTCAGCTTTAATACATTTTTCTTTCATAGATTTCTTTGCTTCTTGCATATCTTTAGGACTGAGAAATAGAATACCCCTTTTCTTCGGAGTTGGTTTAGGAATAGGCTCAGGAATTGGCTCCGGAGGTGTCCAATTATTTTCATTTGTCAACATATTATTCAATAGAATTTCAGCTTCATCCAATATTCTTTCCCTGAAAACAGAACCAGCACAACTATCCAGGTAATCTTTGAAAGCATCGGTTAGTCCATTATAAAAGATATCAAGTATTTCATTTTTCTTAAGAGGATGATCAGGCAAAGCATTAAGTAATTGGAGAAGCCTCCCCCAAGCTTGTGGGAGACTCTCTTCTTTAATTTGCACAAAATTATATATATCCCTCAAAGCAGCTTGTTTCTTATGGGCCTTGCTGGAGGAGTTTTATTCAAAGCAAACTTTCAAGGGGTTCCCATAACACCCAGCCGCGTAAGGAACGCAAAATCAAGGAAGATAACACCGGTATGACGGAAACTAGGGCGGCAAGAATGGAACAAAACACCAGGCATAAGGCCGAGCCTTCCACCCTTTACCAAGTATATAGATTCATTAATTAAAATAAGAGATATTATGATATCCCAACATATCCATGTTCCAACATGGAACAAACTTCAACTTCATCTGCAACTAGCAACGCTATAAGAGGGGCTGAGCAAAAGCGGTAACATAGCCAAACAACAGTTTTCTAGGAAAGGTGGGTTAGAGGCTTGACATGGCAATATGGGAGGCATGATATAACAAGTGGTAGGTAGCGCGACATAGCGATAGAATGAACAACTAGCAAGCAAAGATAGAAGTGATTTCGAGGGTATGGTCATCTTGCCAGAGATCCCGCAAGGAAGAAGAACGAGTCCATGAAGAAGACAAACGGACGTAGTCGAATGAATCCCCACAACTCCAAAATGAAACCGAAGCTAACGAGAGAAGCAACCCGGAAAGAAGCAAGCAACATAGTAAACAACCATCACATGAACATGGCATGATGCACAATCAAGTATGATGCATGTCCGGTTTAAATATGCATGGCATGGAAAAGTGCACAACCAACACTACAAGTTAAGTGGAGCTCAATATTGACGGAACACCACATTTGATTATTTAGTTCACTCCCGTTTAGGCTACTCAACAATATTAAATGTTGTTAAGCATGGCAAGAGGTGAGGCAAAAGTAAACTACACAATCTAAACAATTTAAATGGGACCGGAAACATCAAACAACAATTTCGGTAAACCCCCCATAAGCATTGAGCAATTTAATGCAACAACAGTTTTAAACATTTTAAATGTTATTACCATGATGCGGATGACATTTGCAAGTTTTATGCAATATTTATGAAAATGTTGATAAGAGCATGATGAGAGCATTTGTCACCGTGGTAGAAAGAAAGGGGTGCCCCGGCGACGATAACGGAAATGATGCCACGGCAACATTCCAGTTCCAGTAACTCGATTGAAATACCGGTGCAAAAGAAAGTGTGACAGGAGCGTGTCATGAAAGATGGTGGGGTGATCCCGGTAACCGGGTTCCCCACGTGTCGACGACAAGGCCAAGCGAGGGAAACAACTAACGTTCACGAGAGGATACAACATCCAAACATGCATCACATACCACATGCATTCGTTCATGGGTGGTCGTCTCGGGGTTATACCTTCGAAGCGTGCAAACGGGACGGTTCTCATTTGGTGCAAAGTAGAGGAAGTAGGCGTTCTCGGGACGTTCGTAGTGGAAGTAGTCATACACGGCGACGGTAGTTGTACACGGGTCTTCAGGCACGGAAGTAGTCGTACAACGTTTTCGTAGATGTTTGGGGTCACGACATGGAACTTGACGTCCACGGGGTCTTCGAGGGTCGACGGTAGTGGTACTTGATGCATCACCGTGTAGTTGTACCCAGGGTCCTTGTGGTCTTGCCGTTGGGGTACTTGGCGATCTGTAGAGGTACTCTCAATCTTGGCAACAGTGATGGTTCATGTTCGGAGAGGAACTTGACGGTCTTCGAAACCCTCATTCACCGTGGAACTAGGCGACACTCCACGAAAGGGTCTTGGAAACAGACTTGACATGACCCAATTCGAAACGACACAAGAGGCTTCCATCAACAGTGTCAAGGACAAAAAGAACCGGTCGCGTCCGAAGGAAGCGGGTTTTGCGCATGTGGTTCCCGCAACACTGGTGGATGCACTGGGCAATGGCAACGGCAGCCTTGGCGTCCATGCAGCAAGTACCAGAGGTGCACGAGACGGTAGCTGGGCCTTGGGAGTGTTGGAAATATGCCCTAGAGGCAATAATAAAATGGTTATTATTATATTTCCTTAGTCATGATAATTGTCTATTGTTGATGCTATAATTGTGTTATCCGAAAATCGTAATACATGTGTGAATACATAGACCACAATACGTCCCTAGTGAGCCTCTAGTTGACTAGCTCGTTGATCAAAAGATAGTCATGGTTTCCTGACTATGGACATTAGATGTCATTGATAACGGGATCACATCATTAGGAGAATGATGTGATGGACAAGACCCAATCCTAAGCATAGCTCAAAGATAGTGTAGTTCGTTTGCTATAGCTTTACCGAATGTCAAGTATCATCTCCTTAGACCATGAGATTGTGCAACTCCCGGATACCGTAGGAGTGCTTTGGGTGTGCCAAACGTCACAATGTAACTGGGTGACTATAAAGGTGCACTACGGGTATCTCCGAAAGTGTCTGTTGGGTTGGCACGAATCGAGACTGGGATTTGTCACTCCATATGACGGAGAGGTATCTCTGGGCCCACTCGGTAATGCATCATCATAATGAGCTCGATGTGACCAAGTGGTTGGTCACAGGATCATGCATTGCGGTACGAGTAAAGTGACTTGCCGGTAACGAGATTGAACGAGGTATTGGGATACCGACGATCGAGTCTCGGGCAAGTAATGTACCGATTGACAAAGGGAATTGTATACGGGATTGATTGAATCCTCGACATCATGGTTCATCCGATGAGATCATCGAGGAGCATGTGGGAGCCAACATGGGTATCCAGATCCCGCTGTTGGTTATTGACCGGAGAGTCATCTCGGTCATGTCTGCGTGTCTCCCGAACCCGTAGGGTCTACACACTTAAGGTTCGGTGACGCTAGGGTTGTTGAGATATTAGTATACGATAACCCGAAAGTTGTTCGGAGTCCCGGATGAGATCCCGGACGTCACGAGGAGTTCCGGAATGGTCCGGAGGTGAAGATTTATATATAGGAAGTCAAGTTTTGGCCATCGGGAAAGTTTCGGGGGTAATCGGTATTGTACCGAGACCACCGGAAGGGTCCCGGGGGTCCACCGGGTGGGGCCACCTATCTTGGAGGGCCCCATGGGCCGAAGTGGGAGGGGAACCAGCCCCTGGTGGGCTGCTGCACCCCCCATGGGCCTCCCCCTGCGCCTAGGGTTGGAAACCCTAGGGGTGGGGGCGCCCCACTTGGCTTGGGGGGCAAGCCACCCCCCTTGGCCGCCGCCCCCCCTTGGAGATCCCATCTCCTAGGGCCGGCGCCCCCCTAGGGGTCCTATATATAGTGGGGGGGGGGAGGGACGGCAGCCGCACCCCAGCCCCTGGCGCCTCCCTCTCCCTCCCGTGACACCTCTCCCTCTCGCTAAGCTTGGCGAAGCCCTGCCTAGATTGCCGTTGCTTCCACCACCACGCCGTCGTGCTGCTGGATCTCCATCAACCTCTCCTTCCCCCTTGCTGGATCAAGTTGGAGGAGACGTCTTCCCAACCGTACGTGTGTTGAACGCGAAGGTGCCATCCGTTCGGTGCTAGGTCATCGATGATTTGGATCACGATGAGTACGACTCCATCAACCCCGTTCTCTTGAACGCTTCCGCTCGTGATCTACAAGGGTATGTAGATGCACTCCCCTCTCCCTCGTTGCTAGATGACTCCATAGATTGGTCTTGGTGATGCGTAGAAAATTTTAAAATTTTGCTACGTTCCCCAAAAGTGGCATCATGAGCTAGGTCTATGCGTAGTTTCTATGCACGAGTAGAACACAAAGCAGTTGTGGGCGTCGATATTGTCAATTTACTTGCCGTTACTAGTCTTATCTTGATTCGGCGGCATCGTGGGATGAAGCGGCCTGAACCGACCTTACACGTACGCTTACGTGAGACTGGTTCCACCGACTGACATGCACTAGTTTCATAAGGTGGCCAGCGGGTGTCTGTCTCTCCCACTTTAGTCGGATCGGATTCGATGAAAAGGGTCCTTATGAAGGGTAAATAGAAATTGGCATATCACGTTGTGGTTTTGGCGTAGGTAAGAAACGTTCTTGCTAGAAACCTATAGCAGCCACGTAAAAACTTGCAACAACAATTAGAGGACGTCTAACTTGTTTTTGCAGCATGTGCCGTGTGATGTGATATGGCCAAAAGGATGTGATGAATGATATATGTGATGTATGAGATTGATCATGTTCTTTTAATAGGAATCACGACTTGCATGTCGATGAGTATGACAACCGGCAGGAGCCATAGGAGTTGTCTTTATTTATTTATGACCTGCGTGTCAACATAAACGTCATGTAATTACTTTACTTTATTGCCAAAGTGTTAGCCATAGTAGTAGAAGTAATAGATGACGAGACAACTTCAATAAGACACAATGATGGAGATCATGATGATGAAGATCATGGTGTCATGCCGGTGACAACGATGATCATGGAGCCCCGAAGATGGAGATCAAAAGGAGCAAATGATATTGGCCATATCATGTCACTATTTGATTGCATGTGATGTTTATCATGTTTTACATCTTATTTGCTTAGAACGACGGTAGCTTAAATAAGATGATCCCTCGTAATAATTTCAAGAAAGTGTTCCCCCTAACTGTGCACCGTTGCGAAGGTTCCTTGTTTCAAAGCACCACGTGATGATCGGGTGTGATAGATTCTAACGTTCGAATACAACGGGTGTAAGCCAGATTTACACACGCAATACACTTAGGTTGACTTGACGAGCCTAGCATGTACATGCATGGCCTCGGAACACGGAAGACCGAAAGGTCGAGCATGAGTCGTATAGAAGATACGATCAACATGAAGATGTTCACCGATATTGACTAGTCCGTCTCACGTGATGATCGGACACGGCCTAGTTGACTCGGATCATGTTTCACTTAGATGACTAGAGGGATGTCTATCTGAGTGGGAGTTCATTGAATAATTTGATTAGATGAACTTAATTATCATGAACTTAGTCTAAAATCTTTACATTATGTCTTGTAGATCAAATGGCCCACGCTAATGTTGCCCTCAACTTCAACGCGTTCCTAGAGAAAACCAAGCTGAAAGATGATGGCAGCAACTATACGGACTGGGTCCGGAACCTGAGGATCATCCTCATAGCTGCCAAGAAAGATTATGTCCTAGAAACACCGCTAGGTGACGCACCCATCCCAGAGAACCAAGACGTTATGAACGCTTGGCAGTCACATGCTAATGATTACTCTCTCGTTCAGTGCGGCATGCTTTACAGCTTAGAACCGGGGCTCCAAAAGTGTTTTGAGCAACATGGAGCATATGAGATGTTCGAAGAGCTGAAAATGGTTTTCCAAGCTCATGCCCGAGTCGAGAGATATGAAGTCTCCGACAAGTTCTTCAGTTGTAAGATGGAGGAAAATTGTTCTGTCAGTGAGCACATACTCAAAATGTCTGGGTTGCATAACTGCTTGACTCGGCTGGGAGTTAATCTCCCGGATGACGCGGTCATTGACAGAATCCTTCAGTCGCTTCCACCGAGCTACAAGAGCTTTGTGATGAACTTCAATATGCAGGGGATGGAAAAGACCATTCCTGAGGTATATTCAATGCTGAAATCAGCGGAGGTGGAGATCAAAAAGGAACATCAAGTGTTGATGGTTAATAAAACCACTAAGTTTAAGAAAGGCAAGGGTAATAAGAACTTCAAGAAGGACGGCAAGGGGGTTTGCCGCGCCCGGTAAGCAAGCTGCCGGGAAGAAGCCAAAGAATGGACCCAAGCCCGAGACTGAGTGTTTTTATTGCAAGGGAAGTGGTCACTGGAAGCGGAACTGCCCCAAATATTTAGCGGACAAGAAGGTCGGCAACACTAAAGGTATATGTGATATACATGTAATTGATGTGTACCTTACCAGTACTCGTAGTAGCTCCTGGGTATTTGATACCGGTGCGGTTGCTCACATTTGTAACTCAAAGCAGGAGCTGCGGAATAAGCGGAGATTGGCGAAGGACGAGGTGACGATGCGCGTCGGGAATGGTTCCAAGGTCGATGTGATCGCCGTCGGCACGCTACCTCTACATTTACCTACAGGATTAGTTTTAAACCTCAATAATTTTTATTTAGTGCCAGCTTTGATCATGAACATTGTATCAGGATCTCGTTTAATTCGAGATGGCTACTCATTTAAATCCGAGAATAATGATTGTTCTATTTATATGAGAGATATGTTTTATGGTCATGCCCCGCTGGTGAATGGTTTATTCTTAATGAATCTCGAGCGTAATGTTACACATATTCATAGTGTGAATACCAAAAGATGTAAGGTTGATAATGATAGTCCCACATACTTGTGGCACTGCCGCCTTGGTCACATAGGTGTCAAACGCATGAAGAAGCTCCATGCAGATGGACTTTTGGAGTCTCTTGATTACGAATAATTTGACACGTGCGAACCATGCCTCATGGGTAAAATGACCAAGACTCCGTTCTCAGGAACAATGGAGCGAGCAACCAACTTATTGGAAATCATACATACTGATGTGTGCGGTCCAATGAGTGTTGAGGCTCGCGGTGGCTATCGTTATGTTCTCACCCTCACTGATGACTTGAGTAGATATGGGTATGTCTACTTAATGAAACACAAGTCTGAGACCTTTGAAAAGTTCAAGGAATTTCAGAGTGAGGTTGAGAATCAACGTGACAGGAAAATCAAGTTCTTGCGATCAGATCGTGGGGAGAATACTTGAGTCACGAATTTGGCACACACTTAAGGAAATATGGAATAGTTTCACAACTCACGCCGCCTGGAACACCTCAGCGTAATGGTGTGTCTGAACGTCGTAATCGCACTCTATTGGATATGGTGCGATCTATGATGTCTCTTACCGATTTACCGCTGTCATTTTGGGGCTATGCTTTAGAGACTGCCGCATTCACTTTAAATAGGGCTCCGTCGAAATCCGTTGAGACGACACCGTATGAATTATGGTTTGGGAAGAAACCTAAGCTGTTATTTCTAAAAGTTTGGGGATGCGATGCTTATGTCAAGAAACTTCAACCTGAAAAGCTCAAACCCAAATCGGAAAAATGCGTCTTCATAGGATACCCTAAAGAAACTATTGGGTATACCTTCTACCTCAGATCCAAAGGCAAGATCTTTGTTGCCAAGAATGGATCCTTTCTAGAGAAAGAGTTTCTCTCGAAAGAAGTAAGTGGGAGGAAAGTAGAACTTGATGAAGTATTACCTCTTGAACCGGAAAGTGGCGCAACTCAGGAAAATGTTCCTGAGGTGCCTGCACCGACTAGAGAGGAAGTTAATGATGATGATCATGAAACTTCAGATCAAGTTGCTACTGAACTTCGTAGGTCCACAAGGACACGTTCCGCACCAGAGTGGTACGGCAACCCTGTCTTGGAAATCATGTTGTTAGACAACGGTGAACCTTCGAACTATGAAGAAGCGATGGCGGGCCCAGATTCCGACAAATGGCTGGAAGCCATGAAATCCGAGATAGGATCCATGTATGAAAACAAAGTATGGACTTTGACTGACTTGCCCGATGATTGGCGAGCCATAGAAAATAAATGGATCTTTAAGAAGAAGACAAACGCAGATGGTAATGTAACCATCTATAAAGCTCGGCTTGTCGCTAAGGGTTATCGACAAGTTCAAGGGGTTGACTACGATGAGACTTTCTCACCCGTAGCGAAGCTGAAGTCCGTCCGAATCATGTTAGCAATTGCCGCATTCTATGATTATGAGATATGGCAAATGGACGTCAAAACGGCATTCCTTAATGGTTTCCTTAAGGAAGAATTGTATATGATGCAGCCGGAAGGTTTTGTCGATCCTAAGAATGCTGACAAGGTGTGCAAGCTCCAACGCTCGATCTATGGGCTGGTGCAAGCATCTCGGAGTTGGAACATTCGTTTTGATGAGATGATCAAAGCGTTTGGGTTTACGCAGACTTATGGAGAAGCCTGCATTTACAAGAAAGTGAGTGGGAGCTCTGTAGCATTTCTCATATTGTATGTGGATGACATACTGTTGATGGGAAATGATATAGAATTCTTGGAAAGCATAAAGGCCTACTTGAACAAGTGTTTTTCAATGAAGGATCTTGGTGAAGCTGCTTACATATTAGGCATCAAGATTTATAGAGATAGATCGAGACGCCTCATTGGTCTTTCACAGAGTACGTACCTTGACAAGATATTGAAGAAGTTCAATATAGATCAGTCAAAGAAGGGGTTCTTGCCTGTATTGTAAGGTACGAGATTGAGCACGGCTCAATGCCTGACCACGGCAGAAGATAGAGAAAAGATGAGTGTCGTCCCCTATGCCTCGGCCATAGGGTCTATCATGTATGCTATGCTGTGTACCAGACCTGATGTAAACCTTGCCGTAAGTTTGGTAGGAAGGTACCAAAGTAATCCCGGCATGGAACACTGGACATCGGTCAAGAATATCCTGAAGTACCTGAAGAGGACTAAGGATATGTTTCTCGTTTATGGAGGTGACGAAGAGCTCGTCGTAAAGGGTTACGTCGATGCTAGCTTCGACACAGATCTGGATGACTCTAAGTCACAAACCGGATACGTGTATATTTTGAATGGTGGGGCAGTAAGCTGGTGTAGTTGCAAGCAAAGCGTTGTGGCGGGATCTACATGTGAAGCGGAGTACATGGCAGCCTCGGAGGCAGCACAAGAAGCAATCTGGGTGAAGGAGTTCATTACCGACCTAGGAGTCATACCCAATGCGTCGGGCCCGATGACTCTCTTCTGTGACAACACTGGAGCTATTGCCCTTGCCAAGGAGCCCAGGTTTCACAGGAAGACCAGGCATATCAAGCATCGCTTCAACTCCATTCGTGAAACTGTTCAAAATGGAGACATAGATATTTCTAAAGTACATACGTACCTGAATGTGGCAGATCCGTTGACTAAACCTCTCCCTAGAGCAAAACATGATCAACACCAGAACTGTATGGGTGTTTGATTCATCACAATGCAACTAGATTATTGACTCTAGTGCAAGTGGGAGACTGTTGGAAATATGCCCTAGAGGCAATAATAAAATGGTTATTATTATATTTCCTTGTTCATGATAATTGTCTATGGTTCATGCTATAATTGTGTTATCCGGAAATCGTAATACATGTGTGAATACATAGACCACAACACGTCCCTAGTGAGCCTCTAGTTGACTAGCTCGTTGATCAAAAGATAGTCATGGTTTCCTGACTATGGACATTAGATGTCATTGATAACGGGATCACATCATTAGGAGAATGATGTGATGGACAAGACCCAATCCTAAGCATATCTCAAAGATCGTGTAGTTCGTTTGTTATAGCTTTTCCGAATGTCAAGTATCATCTCCTTAGACCATGAGATTATGAAACTCTCGGATACCGTAGGAGTGCTTTGGGTGTGCCAAATGTCACAACGTAACTGGGTGACTATAAAGGTGCACTACGGGTATCTCCGAAAGTGTCTGTTGGGTTGGCACGAATCGAGACTGGGATTTGTCACTCCGTATGACGGAGAGGTATCTCTGGGCCCACCCGGTAATGCATCATCATAATGAGCTCGATGTGACCAAGTGGTTGGTCACGGGATCATGCATTGCGGTACGAGTAAAGTGACTTGCCGGTAACGAGATTGAACGAGGTATTGGGATACCGATGATCGAGTCTTGGGCAAGTAATGTATCGATTGACAAAGGGAATTGTATACGGGATTGATTGAATCCTCGACATCATGGTTCATCCGATGAGATCATCGAGGAGCATGTGGGAGCCAACATGGGTATCCAGATCCCGCTGTTGGTTATTTACCGGAGAGTCGTCTCGGTCATGTCTGCGTGTCTCCCGAACCCGTAGGGTCTACACACTTAAGGTTCGGTGACGCTAGGGTTGTTGAGATATTAGTATATGGTAACCCGAAAGTTGTTCGGAGTCCCGGTGAGATCCCGGACGTCACGAGGAGTCCCGGAATGGTCCGGAGGTGAAGATTTATATATAGGAAGTCAAGTTTCGGCCATAGGGAAAGTTTCAGGGGTAATCGGTATTGTACCGGGACCACCGGAAGGGTCCCCGGGGTCCACCGGGTGGGGCCACCTATCCCGGAGGGCCCCATGGGCCGAAGTGGGAGGGGAACCAGCCCCTGGTGGGCTGGTGCGCCCCCCATGGGCCTCCCCCTGCGCCTAGGGTTGGAAACCCTAGGGGTGAGGGCGCCCCACTTGGCTTGGGGGGCAAGCCACCCCCCTTGGCCGCCGTACCCCCTTGGAGATTGCATCTCCTAGGGCCGGCGCCCCCCTAGGGGTCCTATATATAGTGGGGGGAGGGAGGGCAGCCGCACCCCAGCCCCTGGCGCCTCCCTCTCCCTCCCGTGACACCTCTCCCTCTCGCTAAGCTTGGCGAAGCCCTGCCGAGATCGCCGTTGCTTCCACCACCACGCCGTCGTGCTGCTGGATCTCCATCAACCTCTCCTTCCCCCTAGCTGGATAAAGTTGGAGGAGACGTCTTCCCAACCGTACGTGTGTTGAACGCGAAGGTGCCGTCCGTTCCGCGCTAGGTCATCGGTGATTTGGATCATGACTAGTACGACTCCATCAACCCCGTTCTCTTGAACGCTTTCGCTCGCGATCTACAAGGGTATGTAGATGCACTCCCCTCTCCTCATTGCTAGATGACTCCATAGATTGGTCTTGGTGATGCGTAGAAAATTTTAAAATTCTGCTACGTTCCCCAACAGGGAGGAGGCACACTGCAAGGGGCACGAGACTGCGATGGTGTTGGTGGTCTGTGGTAAGGCATCCCGGTGAACTGGAGGTGGGGACGAGTCCGAGGACGCAAGGCCTCGCCGGATCTGGCGGAGACGGCAATGAACGGCGCAGGACGGCGGCGGGAGCAGAGCACAAGCGGTCAGCGAGGTCAAAGCAGAGGCGACCCGAGGTCGCAGGTGACCAAGGCGGTGCAGCTCATCTCCATGGACGGGCAACCATGTTGCTTCCTGGTTGGCGGAGGGCGTCGGCAGGCGACTGGCCGGGGTGGCCTAGCCATGGTCTTGCGGGAGGAAGGAGAGGCCGGCGTCGAGGATGTCCGGGAGCAGGGCAGGCGAGGTGAGCGGCGCGAGGGCCTTGCTCCTCTGCATGTGGCGGCGCAGGAGGACGAAGGGGAGAGGGACGAGGCTGGCGGCGGATCGGGACCCATGGCAGCTGCGGGCGTGCCAGCATCGGGGAGGAGTGGGGAGACGAGGTAGAGATCTAGCGAGGGAAACGAGCGCTCCTCTCCTGAGCGTGTGGTGACGGCGCGTGGGAGGAGACGAGGGAGTGAGGGAGTTTGGGATCGGGCTCTAGGGTTAGAGGGGAGAGAGAGATGGGCCTTGGCCCATGGTGGGTAGGCCTGGCTAGGTCTGGGCCTAGGAGGTCGGCCCAGTGGAGTGGGAAGTGGCCAGAGGCCTGCTGGGCTATTGGGCTCCTTTCACTCTCTCTCTCTCCATTTTAAAACAAAATAGAAAAAGAGAAAGAAAACAAAGAGAAGGTAGGGGTGGAATCTGGGCATGGGTATAATTTTCACGGACTCGCAAAAATGTGCACGGTCCATGAAAAATAGGAGAGGCATGATTGAAAGATGTAATTCAAACTCATTTGAATTTAATTCAAATGGCTTTGAACTAGGACTTGGTTTTATAAGTGTCCAAACATGTTCGGATATTTGGTGGAGCTCCGAAATATGATGAAAGGAAAATATGGCAAGGTTGGAGACCAAGACTTGAGATAACAAAGGCATTGGGATAATTTGCAAGCGTGTTTATGGGTGATTCCAAATTAAATAAATATTTAACATAGCTCCCTAATATTGGGAGGATAATTTGCAATGGGCAAGAAGTACATGCAAGCACTCCAGATGAAACGAGATGTACAAGGAATGATAAGGATCAATTACGACAACACTTCAGTTGGAAATGGAAGGCAATAATATGAACTTGGCAAAATGAAAGCACTTGGACGAGACTCTGGTTAGAAGAGGAATGATAGACACAACACTCTGGTTAAAACAAGATAGAGAAGGAATAAGAATGATATAATTTGGACAACACTCCGACTGTAAATGGAAGGAATTGAACATGAACTTGACAAGATGAGAGGATACTCGATGACATCAACAACACACTGCCTCCGGAACTATTGAAAGAATGGCACAAGGGGTAAGAAAGATTTCAGACAACACTCCGGTTGAGAAGGGAGGCAAAACTTAACAGAATGGGAAGAACTTGAGAAGAGGGCACGACACTCCAGTTAAAAGGATAAGCACGAGAAAAACACAATCCTCAAATCGAGATGATGAGTGAAGAGAACAACATCACAATGCCTCCGGAAGAAAGAATAGAAAAATAGATCATTGGAATAACAGAATGGAGAAGAAAATGCCAAACTTCTGCCACAAATGACCTTGGAAAGCACCCTTGCAAAGAAGGATTGAACGGAGTTGTTGAAAATTAAACAACAAAGAATAAGGTTGTTGTGGGCTTATGGAAAACGTCTCAAAATTATGAGGTTAAATTCTACCACTAACGGAACCAATAGATTGGATTGATATCAACAAGGAGACGAGAAACCTATTTCACCGGGAGGATAAATGAAGAACTTGGGTCATTTATGAGCACCATAAATAGCAACAATCCTTAGGGAAACCTTTAGGTGAAATATAATCCAAGGTAACTCCAATGAAGAGATTGATGGGATTGAGAAGAGCTCATGCTCGAAGAAATTGATGGGTTTAACTATCTCATTCTTGACAACATGTGAATCGCGAAACACGAAAGGCAATTGTCAAGAATGACATAAAACCACCACCAAAAATAAGGTAGAAAGAATTGCACTTCGGAATGCAAGATGAAGAAGGCTTGAACTCCTCAAAACAAAGCATGTGTTGAGCACCATGTTTATTTTAGAGTATTTCTTGGCGGATCATAACTTCGAGAGAAATCTTGAAGAACAATTGAAGAATGAAAAGAATCCTTGACAAACCACCATGTAGAGCCTCCATGAAGAACTCCAGTAATAAAAGGATGATGAAAAGAAAGAGAAGTTGAAAACACAAGGTGAAGCCTTGCAATGATTAGATGGAGCTTCACGATGATATAACCGAGAAAGCTTGGAA
The DNA here is from genome assembly GCF_003073215.2 of Triticum urartu. Taxonomy (NCBI): domain Eukaryota; kingdom Viridiplantae; phylum Streptophyta; class Magnoliopsida; order Poales; family Poaceae; genus Triticum; species Triticum urartu. The sequence goes on from NC_053026.1 coordinate 445,634,325, forward strand.
CTCCGGAAAAGAAAAGATGAAGCATCCCGAATCAAGAAATGTGACATGATGAACAACTCTGGAAAGAAGAAACTAGATCACTTGGATGAAACAATAATAAGAATTACGTTATGCGTATCCTTCATCAATATAGATTGATGACAAGCAACGGATTTGGCATACTACTTATTCTTCTTGAAAAGATTGAAAAGATATAGCCAAACTTGAGAAGGTATTTGTGGAACCACCGTAAGAATTGAAAACGATTGAAGAAAAAAGAACGAATCACCGGGAAGAATTAGAAAATGAACGAAGATACTTGAGAGAATTTAGATGCAAGTGAACGAAGAGATCATGAACTGATTAGAGAATACTTGAATGATGCACCGGTAAGAATTGGGAACGAGAGCTAAAAGCTGAGGATGAATAAACCCAAAATGATGGCCTTCGGAGAATCAAACTGAAAAGACTCCTGAATTGCTCCGGATGGGTGAAAATAAATCTCACAATCAAAAACAATTATGAGAGGATGGCACGAAGCTAGAGCCATGAATCTTCAAGAGAACGGTTATGATTTGGAGGAAACTCTTCTTCGGTCTTCAAAATCCGAGAATGACGACGAGAAACATCATCAAGAATTGTTGAGACACTCCGAAATGATTAAAAGAGGAAAGGTTGAGCCAAAGATGAAAATAATTTGAAAGATCTTGGAGAAAGCATTTGACTGATGATAATTCATTCTTACGTCAAACTTGGAGAAGAATTTAATAGTAACTCCAGAAAAATTAGAAGAGTCAGGTAAGATCCTAGGAAAAGACCTGTGGGTTAGGGCCCACTCAAAGAAACACCGTTGAACGATTTAAAAGAGAGAATGCGCCGGTTGAATTAAATGGCTTGAATGAGATAACAACCTCGAAATAACTTGAACAGATTGAGAATGTAACCGTGAATCTTTTGAGATATCTTCAGCACTCCGGAAGAATTGAATAACGAGAAGTGGATGATTAAGAGGTGCACCGGCATGATAAAACATTTGAATAGCTCTGTTAGTATCTTCCTGAGAATCACCGGATAAGAACTAAGAATGGAGAGACTTCAGATCCATTAGATGGCTACTTGATTAAGATAAATGAGTCCTTGAAGAAAAAGGGTGGGAGGGCGGGAAAACAAAGGCAACTTGAAGCAGATGGAATGGAACAAACACCTTTGAGAAAAACTTAGAATTGATCTTGTGGATGTTGAAAATGATTGGATCCACTTGAAGAGAAGCACGCTGGTAGGAAAAGAATTGACATGACAATCTTGATGATCAAGAAGGATTAGTATTCACATAGAAATATGAGAACACCGCTTAGGAAAGGTATGGAATCAACACCTGACATTGAAGCAACTCGAATGCCACAAACCAAAACAAAACAAAGGATTGGCTTGGAAAATAAGCCAGAAACAAACATATGATAGACCCCATATCGTATCATGTGTCTGTTGGAAAGATTATTCTATGAGCTACTTGAATTCCCACTTATAAACTCCCGAAACTTTCTGGTTATGCAATCAGGTGTTGGGGATACAGGGGAAGCATAATATCTCACCCAAACTAACAATCCTTACATCCAGCTGTATCCATCCTTCAACACATAACCAAGAAACCTTCGGAAATCGTGTACCTCAACCTTCGAAAAGCATCCGTCATATGAGTTATGGTAATACTCCTGAACTCCCGCCCCAGTACTAGGTAGCGTCGAGATTATCTCACAAACAACTGCATAAAAGAGATTTTTGATGTCGGCGAACTCAGGTATTCCATAACTGCAACGATAAAATTGTGACGACAACACCTCGGAGCTCAACTCCCCAGGACACTGCCACAACCCCTAAATGTCAGGAGGCACCAAGAACAATGTTCTCATCACAAGACTATCAGAACGATTCCAAGATACCCGCGTGATCCTAAAAAAATCGTGAAATTTGAGGAGAGGGAAGTCAAAACTTCTTCGTTAGGAGGCCTCACCAGAGCGATGAAGGGACTGAGAAGCAAAAAGAACCCTACTCTCCGATATATGTAATCCTAAGACTCAAAACATTTTTTTCTAGACTCAACAACGTCAACGATTCGATCAAGCAGGGGGCTCCTAAGTTGGGGAAGGCTCTGATTACCAACTTGTAACACCCATGATGTAGCTATATCTCCCATGTGTCGAGGCACGACTTAGAGGCATAACTGCATGGTGGTTTAGTCGCAAGTGGGGTAATCTTCACACAATCCCATGTACTGAATAAGAAAGGGATAAAGAATTGGCATACAATCGCCACTTCACACAAATAACAAGTTAAGCATACATCATCCAGAGTACAATCAAGGTCCGGCTATAGAACCAAAATAAAAGAAGACAACCCCAAATGCTAGATCCCCGATCGTCCCAACTGGGCTCCACTACTGATCAAACAGAAAAGACACATAACAACTACCAAGATCTTCATCGAGCTCCCACTTGAGCTTGGTAGCATCACCTGCACTGGTATCATCGGCACCTGCAACTGTTTGGAAGTATCTGTGAGTCACAAGGACTCAGCAATCTCACACCCACGAGATCAAGACTATTTAAGCTTATGGGTAGGGCAAGGTAATGAGGTGGAGCTGCAGCAAGCGCTAAGCAAATATGGTGGCTAACATACGCAAATAAGGGCGAGAAGACAAGCAACACAACGGTCGAGAAGCTAGAAGTGATCAAGAAGTGATCCTGAAACTACTTACGCACAAACATAACTCCAAAACCGTGTTCACTTCCCGGACTCCGCCGAAAAGAGACCATCAAGGCTACACACGCGGTTGTTGCATTATAATTAGGTTAAGTGTCAAGTTCTCTACAACTGGACGTTAACAAATTCCCATCTGCAACATAACCACGAGCACGGCTCTCGAAAGTTTAAACCCTGCAGGGGTGTCCCAACTTAGCCCATCACAAGCTCTCACGGTCAACGAAGGATATTCCTTCTCCCAGGAAGACCCGATCAGACTCGGAATCCCGGTTACAAGACATTTCGACAATGGTAAAACAAGAACAACAAAGCCGCCCGATGTGCCGACAAATCTTGATAGGAGCCGCACGTATCTCGTTCTTAGGGCACACCGGATGGGCCAGACGTCGGGTTGGCATTGACCCTGGTTGCCCAGGGGGCGCCGGACTTCGCCTAGTTTGGACCAACACTCAGAGGAGCACTGGCCCGGGGGTTTAAAATAAAGATGACCCTTGAGTCTGCAGAACCCAAGGGAAAAAGGCTTAGGTGGCAAGTGTTAAAACCAAGGTTGGGCCTTGCTGGAGGAGTTTTATTCAAAGCAAACTGTCAAGGGGTTCCCATAACACCCAACCGCGTAAGGAACGCAAAATCAAGGAACATAACACCGGTATGAAGGAAACTAGGGCAGCAAGAGTGGAACAAAACACCAGGCATAAGGCCGAGCCTTCCACCCTTTACCAAGTATATAGATGCATTAATTAAAATAAGAGATATTGTGATATCCCAATATATCCATGTTCCAACATGGAACAAACTTCAACTTCATCTGCAACTAGCAACGCTATAAGAGGGGCTGAGCAAAAGCGGTAACATAGCCAAACAACGGTTTGCTAGGAAAGGTTGGTTAGAGGCTTGACATGGCAATATGGGAGGCATGATATAACAAGTGGTAGGTAGCGCGACATAGCGATAGAATGAACAGCTAGCAAGCAAAGATAGAAGTGATTTCGAGGGTATGGTCATCTTGCCTGAGATCCCGCAAGGAAGAAGAACGAGTTCATGAAGAAGACAAACAGACGTAGTCGAATGAATCCTCACAACTCCGGAACAAAACCGAAGCTAACGAGAGAAGCAACCCGGAAAGAAGCAATCAACATAGTAAACAACCATCACATGAACAAGGCATGATGCACAATCAAGTATGATGCATGTCCGGTTTAAATATGCATGGCATGGCAAAGTGCACAACAAACACTACAAGTTAAGTGAAGCTCAATATGCAACGAGTTGCATATTGACGGAACACCACATTCGATTATTTAGTTCACTCCCGTTTAGGCTACTCAACAATATTAAATGTTGTTAAACATGGCAAGAGGTGAGGCAAAAGTAAACTACACAATCTAAACAATTTAAATGGGGCCGGAAACATCAAACAACAATTTTGGTAAACCCCCCATAAGCATTTAGCAATTTAATGCAACAACAATTTTAAACATTTTAAATGTTATTACCTTGATGCGGATGACATTTGCAAGTTTTATGCAATATTTATGAAAATGTTGATAAGAGCATGATGAGAGCATTTGTCACCATGGTAGAAAGAAAGGGGTGCCATGGCGACGATAACGGAAATGATACCAGGGCAATATTCCAGTTCCAGTAACTTGATTGAAATACCGGTGCAAAAAAAAATGTGACGGGAGCGTGTCATGAAAGATGGTGGGGTGATCCTGATAACCAGGTTCCCCACGTGTCGACGACAAGGCCAAGCGAGGGAAACAACTAACATTCACGGGAGGATACAACATCCAAATATGCATCTCATACCACATGCATTCGTTCACGGGCGGTCGTCTCGGGGTTATACCTTCGAAGCGTGCAAACGGGTCGGTTCTCGTTTGGTGCAAAGTAAAGGAAGTAGGCGTTCTCGGGACGTTCATAGTGGAAGTAGTCATACACGGCGACGGTAGTTGTACACGGTTCTTCGGTCACGGAATTAGTCGTACAACGTTTTCGTAGATGTTCGGGATCACGACATGGCACTTGACGTCCACGGGGTCTTCGAGAGTCGACGGTAGTGGTACTTGACGCATCACCGTGTAGTTGTACCAGGGTCCTTGTGGTCTTGCCGTTGGGGTACTTGGCGATCTGTAGAGGTACTCTCAATCTTGACGACACTGATGGTTCAATATGTCCTTGTGGTCTTGCCGTTGGGGTACTTGGCGATCTGTAGAGGTACTCTCAATCTTGACGACACTGATGGTTCAATATGCAACAATATGCACCGTTGTTTAGATTGTGTAGTTTACTTTTGCCTCACCTCTTGCCATGTTTAACAACATTTAATATTGTTGAGTAGCCTAAACGGGAGTGAACTAAATAATCGAATGTGGTGTTCCGTCAATATGCAACTCGTTGCATATTGAGCTTCACTTAACTTGTAGTGTTTGTTGTGCACTTTGCCATGCCATGCATATTTAAACCGGACATGCATCATACTTGAAGCGTGCAAACGGGTCGGTTCTCGTTTGGTGCAAAGTAAAGGAAGTAGGCGTTCTCGGGACGTTCATAGTGGAAGTAGTCATACACGGCGACGGTAGTTGTACACGGTTCTTCGGTCACGGAAGTAGTCGTACAACGTTTTCGTAGATGTTCGGGATCACGACATGGCACTTGACGTCCACGGGGTCTTCGAGAGTCGACGGTAGTGGTACTTGACGCATCACCGTGTAGTTGTACCAGGGTCCTTGTGGTCTTGCCGTTGGGGTACTTGGCGATCTGTAGAGGTACTCTCAATCTTGACGACACTGATGGTTCACGTTCGGAGAGAAACTTGACGGTCTTCGAAACCCTTAGTCGCCGTGGAACTAGGCGACACTCCACGAAAGGGTCTTGGAAACAGACTTGACATGACCCAATTCGAAACGACACAAGAGGCTTCCACCAACAGTGTCGAGGACAAAAAGGACAAAAAGAACCGGTCGCGTCCGAAGGAAGCGGGTTTGGCGCATGTGGTTCCCGCAACACTGGTGGATGCACTGGGCAATGGCAACGACAGCCTTGGCGTCCATGCAGCAAGCACCAGAGGTGCACGAGATGGTAGCTGGGCCTTGGGAGGAGGCACGCTGCGAGGGGCACGGGACTGCGATGGTGTTGGTGGTCTGTGGTAAGGCATCCCGGCGAACTAGAGGTGGGGACGAGTCCGGGGACGCAAGGCCTCGCCGGATCTGGCGGAGACGGCAATGAACGTCGCAGGGCGGCGGCGGGAGCAGAGCACAAGCGGTCAGCGAGGTCAAAGCAGAGGCGACCCAAGGTCGCAGGTGACCAAGGCGGTGCAGCTCATCTCCATGGACGGGCAGCCATGTTGCTTCCTGGTTGGCGGAGGGCGTCGGCAGGCGACTGGCCGGGGTGGCCTGGCCATTGTCTTGCGGGAGGAAGGAGAGGCCGGCGTCGAGGATGTCCGGGAGCAGGGGCGGGCGAGGCGTGCGGCGCGAGGGCCCTGCTCCTCTGCGTGTGGCGGCGCAGGAGGACGAAGGGGAGAGGGACGAGGCTGGCGGCGGATCGGGACCCATGGCAGCTGCGGGCGTGCCGGCGTCGGGGAGGAGTGGGGAGACGAGGGAGAGATCTAGCGAGGGAAACGAGCGCTCCTCTCCTGAACGTGTGGTGACGGCGCGTGGGAGGAGACGAGGGAGTGAGGGAGTTTGGGATCGGGCTCTAGGGTTAGAGGGGAGAGAGAGATGGGCCTTGGCCCATGGTGGGTAGGCCTGGCTGCGGCTGGGCCTAGGAGGTCGGCCCAGTGCAGAGGGAAGTGGGCAGAGGCCTGCTAGGCTGTTGGGCTCCTTTCACTCTCTCTCTCTCTCTCTCTCTTTCCATTTTAAAACAAAACAAAAAAAGAGAAAGAAAAGAAAGAGAAGGTAGGGGTGGAATCTGGGCATGGGGATAATTTTCACGGACTCGTAAAAATGTGCACGGTCCACGAAAAATAGGAGAGGCATGATTGAAAGATGTAATTCAAACTCATTTGAATTTAATTCAAATGGGTTTGACCTAGGGCTTGGTTTTAGAAGTGTCCAAAAATGTTCGGATTTTTGGTGGAGCTCCGGAATATGATGAAAGAAAAATATGGCAAGGTTGGAGATCAAGACTTGAGATAACAAAGGCATTGGGATAATTTGCAAGCGTGTTTATGGGTGATTCCAAATTAAAGAAATATTTAATATAGCTCCCTAATATTGGGAGGATATGTTATAAAGAGAACTCACCATGTGAATTCCCTCGGTTTAAATAGATCGAAAGATCTATGCAATTTATTTAAGTGAGTTTTAGTTAGCTTTGAGAAAATGATGGCATGATGACATGATGCAATGCAAAATATGCAAAGCGGAATGCAACAAGCAAAACAAATCACATGACGAATCTCGGAAAACAAGGAAGGCAACTGAAGCTCCGGTCTTGGGGCGTCACAACACTCCACCACTACGAGAGGATCTCGTCCCGAGATCTAGGATGGCACCGGAGAGAAGCGGAAGAGGAAGAGAAGAGGTAACTAAGTTGCTTCTTTGACAAATGAGTGAAACCAAAGAACCTTGAGAGGTTAAACAATTTCGAGAAAAGAATACAACGGAGATGATCGAAGTTGAAAACATTCCATTAGAAAAGAGGAACAAGGAACATCACGAGAACCCTGTTGTTGAAAGACATGAGAAAAGGGTTGCAATGGGCAAGAAGTACATGCAAGCACTCCAGATGAAACGAGATGTACAAGGAATGATAAGGATCAATTACGACAACACTTCAGTTGGAAATGGAAGGCAATAATATGAACTTGGCAAAATGAAAGCACTTGGACGAGACTCTGGTTAGAAGAGGAATGATAGACACAACACTCTGGTTAAAACAAGATAGAGATGGAATAAGAATGATATAATTTGGACGGCACTCCGACTGTAAATGGAAGGAATTGAACATGAACTTGACAAGATGAGAGGATACTTGATGACATCAACAACACACTGCCTCCGGAACTATTGAAAGAATGGCACAAGGGGTAGGAAAGATTTCAGACAGCACTCCGGTTGAGAAGGGAGGCAAAACTTAACAGAATGGGAAGAACTTGAGAAGAGGGCACGACACTCCAGTTAAAAGGATAAGCACGAGAAAAACACAATCCTCAAATCGAGATGATGAGTGAATAGAACAACATCACAATGCCTCCGGAAGAAAGAATAGAAAAATAGATCATTGGAATAACAGAATGGAGAAGAAAATGCCAAACTTCTGCCACAAATGACCTTGGAAAGCACCCTTGCAAAGAAGGATTGAACGGAGTTGTTGAAAATTAAACAACAAAATAATAAGGTTGTTGTGGGCTTATGGAAAACGTCTCAAAATTATGAGGTTAAATTCTGCCACTAACGGAACCAATAGATTGGATTGATATCAACAAGGAGACGAGAAACCTATTTCACCGGGAGGATAAATGAAGAACTTGGGTCATTTATGAGCACCATAAATAGCAACAATCCTTAGGGAAACCTTTAGGTGAAATATAATCCAAGGTAACTCCAATGAAGAGATTGATGGGATTGAGAAGAGCTCATGCTCGAAGAAATTGATGGGTTTAACTATCTCATTCTTGACAACATGTGAATCATGAAACACGAAAGGCAATTGTCAAGAATGACATAAAGCCACCCCAAAAAATAAGGTAGAAAGAATTGCACTTCGGAATGCAAGATGAAGAAGGCTTGAACTCCTCAAAACAAAGCATGTGTTGAGAACCATGTTTATTTTAGAGTATAGATTGGCGGATCATAACTTCGAGAGAAATCTTGAAGAACAATTGAAGAATGAAAAGAATCCTTGACGAACCACCATGTAGAGCCTCCATGAAGAACTCCGGTAATAAATGGATGATGAAAAGAAAGAGAAGTTTATGGGTGTTTGGGATAATTTGCAAGTGTGTTTATGGGTGATTCCAAATTAAAGAAATATTTAATATAGCTCCCTAATATTGGGAGGATATGTTATAAAGAGAACTCACCATGTGAATTCCCTTGGTTTAAATAGATCGAAAGATCTATGCAATTTATTTAAGTGAGTTTTAGTTAGCTTTGAGAAAATGATGGCATGATGACATGATGCAATGCAAAATATGCAAAGAGGAATGCAACAAGCAAAACAAATCACATGACGAATCTCGGAAAACAAGGAAGGCAACTGAAGCTCCGGTCTTGGGGCGTCACACCCCACTATGAGGCATCGAGCACCACATCGACCTAATCCCCGGAGCACCTCTTCCGAACAAAGCTCCCTACCGCGTCAACCCCGAAGAAACCAAAGAAATACAAAGGCAAGTAAAGCATCTCATAGACCATGGACATGTGCGTGAAAGTTTGAGCTGCTATGTCGTGCTGATCATTCTTGTGCCAAAACGAGACGGTAGCTTTCGCATCTGCTCCGATTTAGACCTATCAATGCTATCACCATTCGCTATAGGTATCCCATTCCACGCCTTGATGATATGCTTGATGAACTTAGTGGTGCCATTATCTTTTCACAAATTGATCTTAAAAGTGGTTACTATCAAATCCGGATACAAGAGGGTGATGAATGGAAACCCGCTTTCAAAACCAAGTTTGGGTTGTATGAGTGGTTAGTCATGCCTATGGGTCTATCGGAAGCACCGGGTACTTTTATGCGTCTTATGAATCATGTCTTTTACCCTTACATTGGTGTGTTTGTTGTGGTCTACTTCGATGATATCCTTGTTTATAGCAAATCTCTTCAAGATCATGTCACCCATGTTTGAACCGTTTTGCAAACTCTTCGAAACGAGCATCTCTATGCTAACATGGAAAAGTGCCTTTTCGGTGTTGATAAGCTCGCTTTCTTGGGTTTTGTTGTTTCTTCTAAGGGTGTTCATGTTATTGCCTCCAATATCAATGCTATTAAAACTTGGCCACACCCAACCAACTTGCATCAAGTGTGTAGCTTTCTTGGCCTTGTGGGTTTCTATCGTCGCTTTGTGAAAGATTTTAGCACCATTGCTTCGCGTTTACATGCTTTGAGCAAGAAAAATGCGCCATTTGTTTGGGGACCATCCCAAGATACCGCTTTCAATGAGCTTAAGAATTTGCTTACTCATGCTCTCGTGCTTGCTTTACCCGAATTTGACAAGCCCTTTGAGATTCATTATGATGCTAGCGGTAATGGCATATGAGGTGTGTTAATGATGACCCACAAGTACAGGGGATCTATCGTAGTCCTTTCGATAAGTAAGAGTGTCGAACCCAACGAGGAGCAGAAGGAAATGATAAGCGGTTTCTGCTACGTCTTGAGCTTGCGTTGGTTTTCCCCGAAGAGGAAGGGATGATGCAGCAGAGTAGCGTAAGTATTTCCCTCAGTTTTTGAGAACCAAGGTATCAATCTAGTAGGAGGCCACGCTCAAGTCCCTCGTACCTGCACAAAACGATAGCTACTCGCAACCAACGCGATTAGGGGTTGTCAATCCCTTCACGGTCACTTACGAGAGTGAGATCTGATAGATATAATATTTTTGATATTTTTGGTATAAAGATGCAAAGTAAAAAGTAAAGGCAAAGTAAAAAGCAAAGAAGGATTAAAGTAATGGAGATTAATATGATGAGAATAGACCCAGGGGCCATAGGTTTCACTAGTGGCTTCTCTCAAGAGCATAAGTATTCTACGGTGGGTGAACAAATTACTTTTGAGCAATTGACAGAATTGAACATAGTTATGAGAATATCTAGGCATGATCATGTATATAGGCATCACGTCTGTGGCAAGTAGACCGAAATGATTCTGCATCTACTACTATTACCCACTAATCGACCGCTATCCAGCATGCATCTAGAGTATTAAGTTAAAAACAGAGTAACGCCTTAAGCAAGATGACTGATGTAGAGAGATAAATTCATGCAATATGAAATAAACCCCATCTTGTTATCCTCGATGGCAACGATGCAATATGTGCCTTGCTGCCCCTTCTGTCACTGGGTAAGGACACCGCAAGATCGAACCCAAAGCTAAGCACTTCTCCCATGTCAAGAACTACCAATCTAGTTGGCCAAACCAAACGGATAATTCGAAGAGACTTGCAAAGATAACCAATCATACATAAAATAATTCAAAGAAGATTCAAATATTATTCATAGATAGACTTGATCATAAACCCACAATTCATCGGTCTCAACAAACACACCGCAAAAAGAAGATTACATCGAATAGATCTCCACAAGAGAGGGGGAGAACTTTGTATTGAGATTCAAAGAGAGAGAAGAAGCCATCTAGCTACTAACTATGGACCCGAAGGTCTAGGTAAACTACTCACACTTCATCGTAGGGGCTAGGATGATGTAGAAGCCCTCCGTGATGACATCCCTCTTCCGGCGGAGCTCCGGAACAGGCCCCAAGATGGGATCTCGTGGATACAGAAAGTTGTGGCGGTGGAATTAGGTTTTTGGCTCCCGTTCTGATCGTTTGGGGGTACGTATGTATATATAGGAGGAAGGAGTATGTCAGTGGAGCACCGAGGGGCCCACGAGGCAGGGGGCGCGCCCTAGGGGGGGGGGGCGCCCCCCACCCTCGTGACCTCCTCTTTGACTCCTTGGAGTAGGGTCGAAGTCTCCTGGATCACGTTCGGTGAGAAAATCACGTCCCCGAAGGTTTTATTCCGTTTGGACTCCGTTTGATATTCTGTTTCTCCGAAACACTGAAATAGGCAAAAAACAGCAATTCTGGGCTGGGCCTCCGGTTAATAGGTTAGTCCCAAAAATAATATAAAAGTGGAAAATAAAGCCCAATATAGTCCAAAACAGTAGATAATATAGCATGGAGCAATCAAAAATTATAGATACGTTGGAGACGCATCAGGCATCCCCAAGCTTAATTCCTGCTCGTCCTTGAGTAGGTAAATGATAAAAACAGAATTTTTGATGCGGAGTGCTACTTGGCATAATTTGAATGCAAATCTTCTTAATTGTGATATGAATATTCAGATTCGAAAGATTCAAGGCAAAAGTTTATATTGACATAAAAATAATAATACTTCAAGCATACTAACAAAGCAATTATGTCTTCTCAAAATAACATGGCCAAAGAAAGTTATCCCTACAAAATCATATAGTCTGGCTATGCTCCATCTTCACCACACAAAGTATTTAAATCATTCACAACCCCGATGACAAGCCAAGAAATTGTTTCATACTCTAACTTTTTCAAAACTTTTTTAATCTTCACGCAATACATGAGCGTGAGCCATGGATATAGCACTATAGGTGGAATAGAATGGTGGTTGTGGAGAAGACAAAAAGGAGGGGAAGATAGTCTCACATCAACTAGGCGTATCAATGGGCTATGAAGATGCCCATCAATAGATATCAATGTGAGTGAGTAGGGATTGGCATGCAATGGATGCACTAGAGCTATAAGTATATGAAAGCTCAAAATGAAACTAAGTGGGTGTGCATCCAACTTGCTTGCTCATGAAGACCTAGGGCAATTTGAGGAAGCCCGTCATTGGAATATACAAGCCAAGTTCTATAATGTAAAATTCCCACTAGTATATGAAAGTGATAACATGAGAGACTCTCTACTATGAAAATCATGGTGCTACTTTGAAGCACAAGTGTGGTAAGAGGATAGTAACATTGTCCCTTATCTCTTTTTCTCTCATTTTTTATTTATTTATATTTTTTTATTTGGGACTTTTCTCTTTTTTATGGCCTCATTTCTTTCTCATTTTATTTGGGCTTCTTTGGCCTCTTTTATTTATTTTTCGTCCGGAGTCTCATCCCAACTTATGGGGGAATCATAGTCTCCATCATTCTTTCCTCACTTGGGACAATGCTCTAAAAATGATGATCATCACACTTTTATTTTTCTTACAACTCAAAAATTACAACTCGATACTTAGAACAAAATATGACTCTATATGAATGCATCCGGCGGTGTACCGGGATATGCAATATGACAATGATGGAGTGTGTCATGATGAACTAGATGGTGGAAAGTTGCATGGCAATATATCTCGGAATGGCTATGGAAATGCCATAATAGGTAGGTATGGTGGATGTTTTGAGGAAGGTATATGGTAGGTGTATGATACCGGCGAAAGGTGCACGGTATTAGAGAGGTTAGCAAAGGTGGAAGGGTGAGAGTGCGTATGATCCATGGACTCAACATTAGTCATAAAGAACTCATATACTTATTGCAAAAATCTAGAAGTTATCAAAGCAAAGTATTACGCACATGCTTCTAGGGGGATAGATTGGTAGGAAAAGACCATCGCTCGTCCCCGACCGCCACTCATAAGGAAGACAATCAATAAATAAATCATGCTCCGACTTCATCACATAACGGTTCACCATACGTGCATGCTACGGGAATCACAAACTTTAACACAAGTATTCTTTAAATTCACAACTACTCAACTAGCATGAATTTAATATTATCACCTCCATATCTCAAAACAATTATCATGCTTCAATCGTTTCTTAGTATTCAACACACTCAAAAGAAAGTTTCACAAATCTTGAATACCAAGCATATTATTATTAAGCAAATTACCATGCTATTAAGACTCAAAATAATTTAAGTGAAGCATGAGAGATCAATAGTTTCTTTAATACAAATCCATCACCGTGCTCTAAAAGATCTAAGTGAATCACATAGAGCAAAATTATAATGCTCAAAAGATATAAGTGAAGCACATAGAGCAAAACTACATAGCTCAAAAGATATAAGTGAAGCACATAGAGTAAAACTACTTAGCTCAAAAGATATAAGTGAAGCACATAGAGTATTCTATCAAATTTTAATTCATGTATGGCTCTCTCAAAAGGTGTGTACATCAAGGATGATTGTGGCATACTAGGACACAAAGACACAAATAATACAAGATGCTCCAAGCAAAACACATATCATGTTGGTGAATAAAAATATAGCTCCAAGTAAATTACTGATGGAAGTGGACGAAAGAGGGGATGCCTTCCGGGGCATCCCCAAGCTTTGACTTTTTGGTGTCCTTGGATTATCTTGGGGGTGCCATGGGCATCCCCAATCTTAGGCTCTTGCCACTCCTTGTTCCATGATCCATCAAAAGAATTCACCCAAAACTTGAAAACTTCACAACACAAAACTCAAAGTAGAAAACTCGTGAGCTCCGTTAGCGAAAGAAAACAAAAGACTACTTCAAGGTACTGTAATGAACTCATTATTTATTTATATTGGTGTTAAACCTACTGTATTCCAACTTCTCTATGGATTATAAACTATTTTACTAGCCATAGATTCATCAAAATAAGCAAACAACACACGAAAAACAGAATCTGTCAAAAACAGAACAGTCTGTAGTAATCTGTAGCTAGCGCAAGATATGGAACTCCAAAAATTCTAAAATAAATTTCTGGACGTGAGGAATTTATCTATTAATCATATGCAAAAATAATTAACTAAATAGCACTCTTCAAATAAAAATGACATAAGTTCTCGTGAGCGCCAAAGTTTCTGTTTTTTACAGCAAGTTCAACAAGACTTTCCCCAAGTCTTCCCAACGGTCCTACTTGGCACAAACACTAACTAAACACAAAAAACACAACCAAAACAGAGGCTAAATAATTTATTTATTACTAAGCAGTAGCAAAAATCAAGGAATAAAAATAAAATTGGGTTGCCTCCCAACAAGCGCTATCGTTTAACGCCCCTAGCTAGGCATAAAAGCGAGGATAGATATAGGTATTGCCATCTTTGGTTTTGGAGAAAAAGAGAGCAAACTTGGGCTCTGTGGGAGCAGCCCGATCCATCTTGGTCTTGAGCTTCTTCTTGGAGGGAGCAGCATCAGAGGCTTCAGGATGTTTCCCCTTTCTCGCTTCAGCCTCAGCATTCCTCGTCTTCTTCAGTTCTGAAGCGGTTGACCTGACCTTTGGCTTCGAGCCGGTCATGCTGGATGGGAAGACAATGGGATGTGCTTCCTACCTTGGTGCTTCGGGTTCGGCCACAGCTGGCTTCTTCTTCTTCTTTGCAGCCATCCTGGGATCGATGCCAGGACGACCAAGAGCCTTGCGCTTCTCAGCCTCATTGTAGGCTTGCACACACTTGTCTGCCAGGCTCTTCATGCGCTCATGAGAGCCTTTAGCTTCTTCACGCTTCTTGAGAAAGGCTTCCTTGAGCTCGTGCAGCATGATCTGGAAGTTTTTGACATCTTGCACGCTGAGCTTGGCCATGTGCTTCTTGAACTGAGCTTTCTCATAGTCGATCTTTTGCTTCAGTTCAACGATGCGCTGAGCTAGAGTTAGCTCAGAAGCAATGGCGCCAGTGAAGGCGACACTGGGGCCAATTGGAAGTTGCAGATCTTCAAAGCTGAGGTTGGGCGTGTCAAACCACTCATCAATGAAGTTATGGATGATTGCCACATCAAAGAGAGGCAAATCATTGAAGATTTCTGCTTCTTCTTTGCTCTTGATCAGTTGCTCAAGAGCGTCATCTGCAAGATCTTCATCGCTGGACAGATCAATGGTGTCGTTGCACAGAATAGCAGCAATAGTCAGTGCCTGATCAGTATTCTTTCTCATCTCAGTCTTCTTGGAGATACGTGATAGATCTTCAGACTGCACACTGTCTTCAGGAGGTGCAGTAGCCAGTGGCTTCGCTCATAAGATTTTTGGTGCTGAGGCAGACTTTGAAGGTTTAGGCTTCTTCAGCTTCGTTGGCTTCGGTGGTGCAGGTGCTTCGTCAAATTTAGCATCATCTGCAGGTTGATCCACGACTGCCCCTTGAACCATAATATGAGTGATGAGACCTTCTAGGTTGTAGAAGGGCCCAACCAGATTGGGTTCAGCTTCTCGTGTGCCATCAGCATGTGGCGCAGAGGGGCCTGGGTTGAAGTCTAATCCCAATGACTTCTTGTTTTCCTTGGCAGAGTTCTGTGCAAACTGATAGTTGTGCTTGAAGAGATTGTCTTCGCGACACCATAACAGAGAGGATGGGTCGGCATTAGCAGGCTGAGGTCCACGAAGCATGCAGGGGTAAAAGCCTTGAGCAATAGCTTCGGACTGTGATTTGGGCTGAAGACCTTTGTATATGATATCTCCCCATGGGCGTTTGATGGCATTTTTCTCAGCATATTCCTAGGTCACAAACCTATACTTGAACCATTGTTCTGCCCAATATCTTAGAATCCATTGGATTCGGGTCTTGTGCTGATTGTAATCCTCTTCAGGATTTGTCTTGTAAAGCTCTGAGAGGTCATCATGCAAATCTCTTGACGTTCCCCCACGACGCTGTCTGCCACCCTTCCTTACTGATTTCTCTGCAGCCATGAACTTCAAACTGAATGGCTTCAACACGTTCAAAGGCTTCAAAGGCTTTCTCTTGCTGGACAAACAGGAACTGGCTTCGGGAGAATTTATATGATGCTGTAAGAATTCTGCAAATGAATGCAGACTATGAGAACCAAGGGATTCTCCCACGGACATGTACCTGTGACAACATTAAGGTGCGAGGGAAGGGGAAGAGGTCATATGCATTCTCAGAAGATTTTGAAGATCAATAAATTTAGAGGACATTGACCTCATAGGGCGAAGACATTCACTCATAGATAGAGAGTTGGTTCCAGATTTGTACGAATCCACGAATAAGTACAAGTGAGGAATCTAACTACTTTGTGAAGCATAAGTGAACATACTGGGCATATTATGAGATGCAGTATGAAATAGATCCAACTTGTGTGAACAGAAACTGCTTGTGGTAGAAAGTGATGAATCTATAGGATCAAAGGGGCCGTAAAAAGGAAGTTTTATTTACCACACGAAGAACTGCTAGACGGAGAGGGAGATGAGGCCGAGAAGTTCGATCGTCCGTGCCCTAACTTGGCGACGGAGGACACCTACGGCGACGGCGGAGAGGACGATGTCCGCGGCCGGCGTGAAGACGGCGTCGGAGAGGTCGCGACAGCTAAGCGCTTCGTCGCCGGCGTCGTCGAGGGCTAGCGGTGGCGCTAGGGTTTGTGCGAGAGTGGAAGAAAGGATAATGACTATGGTGAGGCGTGTATTTATAGGGACAGGGATGGCACAGTGTTATTACATAGGTGCCCCTGGCGATTCACATCTGAAGGACACGTGGCCATCATGCAACATATCGGAGGTTGTTCCACGTTCCCACACACGCCTGGATTGTCGGGTGGTCGTTCCCACTTCTCCGGGTTTCAGGTGAAGGAATTAGCATTGAAAGCAGACTCAATGTTTGTCTCTGTATCTTCTGCTGACAAGGACGCAGAGAAGACATTCGATAGTTTCAAGAGAATGCATATGATTTGGACAGATAGAGTTTGAGATAGAAAGCATAGAGAGGTTAGGGTCCGATCACATTCACTTAGTTCAAAAGATTCAACAAGAAGACATAGCTATAAGTGAATGCTGTAGAGGACAGAACACTAGTATATATATATATATAATCAACATAGTGAAGATAATCATGAAGACAGGTTGAGATTGAAGCCAAACCAAATGTGAAGACATACCAAACGTAACGCCATGAGTGAAACACTTCAAACAGAAAAATTTGGTGGTGGCGTTACCGACCGTATAGGAAGTATTAGACCCATACACGGCGCACAATTATCGTGGCGCTCCGAAGTCAAATTCCACATTAATGTATTCACACTTAGAGTGTAAGTCTTCATTGATTGAAGATATACTTTACTTCGTGTGTTGCACATCTAAGTCATCAATATGCATAAGTGTTAGGATGTGTGCCTGATCACAGGACATTTGAGGATTCCAAGATATTTAGCTCACACTATAACTTGCAAAACCTCTTCTCATCCAAGGGCTTGGTGAAGATATCTGCCAATTGCTCTTCAGTGTTGACGTGTATGATATCAATGTCTTCCTTCACAACATGATCTCTGAGAAAGTGATGACGAATTACAATGTGCTTTGTCTTCGAGTGCTGAACTGGGTTGTTGACAATCTTGATGGCGCTTTCGTTGTCGCAATAGAGTGGCACTTGCTTCAGATGAATGCCATAATCTTTGAGTGTTTGCTTCATCCATAGAAGCTGAGCGCAACAAGATCCAGCAGCAATGTATTCAGATTCAGCAGTGGAGAGAGATACACAGTTCTGCTTCTTTGAAGACCAACATACAAGTGATCGTCCCAGAAAATGACATGTGCCTGATGTAGACTTGCGATCCACCTTGTCACCAGCATGATCAGCATCCGAGAATCCAACCAGATCAAACTCTGAGCCCTTTGGATACCATAATCCTAGTGTTGGGGTGTAAGCCAAATATCGAAGAATTCGCTTCACAGCTAAGTGATGCGATTCCTTTGGTGCCACTTGGAATCGAGCACACATGCAAACACTAAGCATAATATCTGGCCTAGATGCACATAGATAAAGTAAAGAACCAATCATGGAGCGGTATACCTTTTGATCGAACTCTTTACCATTGTCGTCAGGATCCAGATGATGTTTGGCTGGCATTGGAGTCGTGAAGCCTTTGTAGTCTTGCATCCCAAATTTCTTCAGGCAATCTTTGAGGTACTTCTCTTGAGATATGAAGATGCCGTTGCGTTGCTGACATATTTGAAGACCAAGGAAGAACTTCAGCTCACCCATCATGGACATCTGATATTGCTCTTGCATCATATATCCAAACTCTTCAGTGTATTTTTGATTGGTGCATCCGAAGATAATGTCATCCACATATATTTGGCACACAAACAGTTCACCATCATATGTCTTCGTGAAGAGAGTGGGGTCGAGGGAACCAGGTTTGAAGCCTTTGCTCTTCAGGAAGTATTTGAGTGTGTCATACCAAGCCCGAGGGGCTTGTTTGAGGCCATACAGTGCCTTGTTGAGCTTGCACACCATGTCAGGATGTTTTGGATATTCAAAGCCAGGCGGTTGTGCAACATACACTTCTTCTTCAATCTTGCCATTGAGAAATGCGCTCTTCACATCCATTTGATACAGAAGAATGTTATGATGATTTGCATAGGCCAGCAGTATGCGTATGGCTTCAAGTCTAGCCACAGGAGTGAATGTTTCATCGAAGTCAATCCCTTCAACTTGAGTGTACCCTTGAGCAATGAGACGAGTTTTGTTTCTAACAACTTGACCATGCTCATCTTGCTTGTTGCGATATATCCATTTGGTGCCTATTATATTGTGCTTGCGAGGATCAGGACGCTTAACCAGTTCCCATACATTATTCAGCTCAAACTGTTGAAGCTCTTCTTGCATAGCTTGAATCCATTCAGGTTCCATGAAGGCTTCTTCAACTTTCTTGGGTTCAGATATTGAGACGAATGCGAAGTGCCCACAGAAATTTGCTAGCTGTGTTGCCCTTGAACGAGTGAGTGGACCTGGTGCATTGATGCTATCAATTATTCTCTCTATCTGTACTTCATTTGCAACACGAGGATGTACAGGACAAAGATTTTGCTCTTGCTGATCATTGTCATCGTTAGAGGGATTGTCCTCAGGCTGAGCATTGTCTTCAGGTTGATCAGGTGCGGAGATGATAAGTTCCTCTTCAGGCTGAGCTTCAGAAGGTATGATTTCTCCAGTTCCCATAAGTTTGATTGATTCACTGGATGGAACTTCATCTAGCACATTTGGCAGGTGCTCTCTTTGTGAGCCATTAGTCTCATCGAACCGCACATCCACTATTTCAACCACTTTATAATGAAAGAGGTTGAAGACTCTGTAGGAGTGCGAATCCTTTCCATATCCAAGAATAAAACCTTCATGTGCTTTTGGTGCAAATTTTGAAGTGTGATGTGGATCCTTTATCCAGCACCTGGCACCAAACACTCTGAAGTAACTGACATTTGGCGTCTTGCCAGTAAGGAGCTCATAGGATGTCTTGTTCAGAAGCTTGTGAAGATAAACACGGTTGATGATATGGCATGCAGTATCAATGGCTTCAGGCTAGAACTTTCTTGGAGTCTTGTATTCATCAAGCATCATCCGGGCCATCTCAGTAAGTGTTCTGTTCTTGCGTTTGACGACGCCATTCTGCTGTGGCGTGTATGGAGCTGAGAATTCATGTGTGATGCCTAAGGTATCAAGATATGTATCTAGGCTAGTGCTCTTGAATTCAGTGCCATTGTCACTTCTGATGTGCTTTATCTTGGCGCCATAGTTGTTCATTGCTCGATTGGCGAAGCGTCTGAAGACATCTTGCACTTCAGTCTTGTAGAGGATTATATGCACCCAAGTATATCTTGAATAATCATTAACAATGACAAAGCCATAGAGACAAGCAGTAGTAGTAAGAGTTGAGTAATGAGTGGGATCGAAAAGATCCATGTGGAGCAGTTCGAAGGGTTGAGTCGTTGTCATGATTGTCTTCGAGGGATGCTTGGCCCTCGTCATCTTTCCTGCTTCACAGGCACCGCATAAGTGATCCTTCTTGAACGTGACGCCCTCGATGCCTATGACATGCTTATTCCTTGCAAGGGTGTGGAGGTTCCTCATGCCAGCATGTCCTAGCCTCCGATGCTAGAGCCAGCATTCAGAAGCTTTAGCTAGAAGACATACGACAAGTTGTGGTCCTGCTGAGAAATCTACCATGTACAAATCATCTTTCCAATACCCTTCAAACACTAGAGACTTGTCAGATTCCATTAGTACAAGGCAACGATATTTTCCAAACATCACAATCATGTTTAAATCGCAAAGCATTAAAACAGACATTAAGTTGAAACCAAGGGATTCAACAAGCATGACTTTATCCATGTGTTGATCCTTTGAGATTGCAACTCTACCTAGACCCAATACCTTGCTTTTACCAGTGTCAGCAAATGTGATGTGACTTTTGTCAGATGGACGTAGTGTTGAGTCCATAAGAAGGCTTCGCTTTCCAGTCATGTGATTGGTACACCCACTATCGATAATCCATTCTGAAGCAGCTGGTGTCGTACCCTACAGTGTAGTTAGGGGGATAGGCTTCACGAAGAGAATTGTGAAGCAAAAACATTTGACGAACCAGTGGATTATGAAAGCTTAGGTCAAGATTTGGACTGACAGGGCGAGTAGCAAGCGATTCAGGAACAAAGTACATAATAAGACCATTTGGGCATTTGATCTTGCGCCCTACAAGATGTTTAAGGTCCCCAGCAATAGCGTCAGACGATTTTGGTTTTCGGCTGGAGACCTTTCCCTGCAAAAGAGAGTTAAGCTTTCTTAGCCACCCACATCTTCAAGGGTGGCTTCGAAGCAATGAGTCTAAGTGCAACATCTGAGAACTTTGGCTTTGGAGCCCTAGCAAAAAGTCTTGCAGGTGGACAATAATACTCATAAGAATAAGTAGAATAGTTCTTGGTCTTATGAACATGGCGGTTTGATGAAACGCGCTCATATTCACAGGCCTGAGTATGGTTTCCCTGCAAAACATTTGCGTTAGTGCGACTCAGGTGAGTCCTCTGTCTGTATGAAGCCTTTGGACCGTATGAAGCCTGTGGTCTAGGGTTTGTCTTCTTCACCTGTGGTGTCATGATGACATTCACAGGAAGATTCTCCAAACACCTTTTCGGCACCCAGATCTTCTTCATAGGCGGTCCATTCCTGCAGTTAGTACCAATATACCTGGCAAACACTTCACCATTTTGATTCTTAAACAGTTTATAGTTTGCATCAAAGGATTCATCAATAACAATGGGATTGGCACAAGTGAAGCCAGATAGGGTGGATGGATCCGCTGAAGGTTCCTTTGCAGCAACCCATGTGGTTTTGGGGTACTGCTCAGGTTTCCAGTAAGAGCCATCATCATTCATTTTCCTTTCGAACCCAACACCCTCTTTCCTAGGGTTTCGGTTCAGGATCTGCCTTTTGAGGACATCACATAGTGTCTGATGCCCTTTGAGACTTTTGTACATCCCTGTTTCAAGCAATGTCTTCAACCTAGCATTCTCATCAGCAATAGCAGTGGTATCCTCAGCAGAGGGGTTAGTTACCACATCAACAGTTGAAGATATTGCAACAGTAGCAGCAGTAGAACACTCAACAACAGAAGTAGCGTTGTCACGCTCAATGCATTTAAGACATGGTGGTTCAAATCCTTCCTGAGCGGAACTGATCTGTTCGGCCTGAAGTGACTCGTTTTCCTTTTGAAGATCTTCATGAGCCGCTCTCAATTTCTCAAGATCTTGCTTCCTTTGAAGATAATCATAGGAAAGCTTTTCATGAGTTATCGAGAGCGTTTCATGACGACTTTCAAGTTCCTCATACTTAACGTGAAGATTTTTTATGTCTTCAATTAAGGACTGAGATCGAGTCATTTCAGTGTCTAACAGATCATCGCTTTTGTCTAATAGTTTTTGAATATGTTCCATAGCTTTCTGTTGTTCAGTTGCAATTTTAGCAAGTGTTTTGTAGCTGGGTTTGGAACCACAATCAGAGTCATCTTCACTAGAAGTTTGATAGTGAGCAGTGCATGTGTTTACCTTGGCACCGCGTGCCATGAAGCAGTAGGTAGGAGTGGAGTAGTCCTTGTCATTTGCATCGGTGTCGGTGATGAAGTCATTGTCTTCAGTGTTGACGATGGACTTGGCAACGTATGCTGTAGCCAGACTCGCAACGCCAGAATCGAACTCCTCCTCAGACTCCACCTCCGCCTCCTCAGAAGCGGACTCCTGTGAATCCATTTCCTTGCCAACAAACGCACGTGCCTTGCCAGATGAGCTCTTCTTGTGTGATGAAGACTTTGAGGAAGACTTGGAAGAAGACTTTGAGTATTTCTTCTTCTTCTTGTCGTCAGAGTCATATTCCTTGCTCTTCTTCTTCTTCTTGTTCTCATTGTCCCACTGCGGACACTCAGAGATGTAGTGGCCAGGTTTCTTGCACTTGTGGCATGTTCTCTTCTTGTAGTCATGAGCAGAAGCTTCATCATTTCTTGAGCTTGATCGTGAAGACTTTCTGAAGCCTTTCTTCTTGGTGAATTTTTGGAACTTCTTAAAAAGCATATCAAGCTCCTTTCCAATGTCTTCAGGATCATCAGAACTGCAGCCAGATTCTTCTTCAGATGAGGAGACAACTTTTGCCTTCAAGGCACGAGTTCGCCCATAGTTGGGACCGTAGATATCTTTTTTCTCAGAAAGCTGAAACTCGTGTGTGTTGAGCCTCTCAAGTATGTCAGACGGATCGAGTGTCTTGAAGTCAGGACGTTCTTGAATCATCAGGGCTAGGGTGTCAAACGAGCTGTCAAGTGATCTCAGGAGTGTCTTGACGACTTCATGCTTGGTGATCTCAGTGGCGCCGAGGGCTTGAAGCTCATTTGTGATGTCAGTGAGTCGATCAAACGTGAGCTGGACATTCTCATTGTCATTTCTCTTGAAGTGGTTGAAGAGGTTGCGAAGGACACTGATTCTCTGATCTCTCTGGGTTGAGACGCCTTCGTTGACCTTGGAGAGCCAGTCCCAGACTAGCTTAGATGTTTCCAAAGCACTCACGTGGCCATACTGTCCTTTGGTCAGATGACCACAGATGATGTTCTTGGCAGTGGAGTCCAGTTGAACGAACTTCTTGACATCAGCAGCGGTGACACCTTCACCAGCCTTGGGAACGCCATTCTTGATGACATACCATAGGTCGACATCAATGGCTTCAAGATGCATGCACATCTTATTCTTCCAGTAGGGATATTCAGTTCCATCGAAGAGGGGCATTCAGCGGAGACTTTAATTATCCCTGGAGTCGACATAGCTAAAACTCCAGGTGGTTAAACCAAATCACACAGAACAAGGGAGTACCTTGCTCTGATACCAATTGAAAGTGCTAGTGATCGACTAGAGGGGGGGGTGAATAGGTGATTTTTATGAAAGTCTTCAAAACATGGAAGTTTCGAAGACAAACGATAGAAATAAACCTACTACCATGCAGCGGAAGGTAGACTACACTAGGCAAACCATAGTCAAGTATTCAATGAAGTGAAATCACAATGGCTAATAGCAGCTAGGCAGTAAAGATCAGGTAGGAAGATATTGTGACGCCAATCAGAACAAGCAGTCACTCAGTGAAGACAAAAGATAATGCAATCATACAATGACTTCACAAGGACCAACAGTAAGTAAAGGGAAGGGAAGGATGAAACCAGTGACTCATTGAAGACAAAGATTTGGTAGACCAGTTCCAACTGTTGTGACAGTTGTACGTCTTGTTAGGGCGGCTAGGTATTTAAACCAGAGGACACACAGTCCCGGACACCCAGTCCTGAACACGCAGCTCAGGACACTCAGTCCTCACCGTATTCCCCTTGAGCTAAGGTCACAGAGACCTCGCCCAATCACTCTGGTAAGTCTTCAAGGTAGACTTCCAAACCTTCACAGACTTCATTCACCGGCGATCCACAATGACTCTTGGATGCTTAGAACGCGACGCCTAACCGGCTGGAGGATTCACAGTCCTCAAGTGTAATAAGTCTTCAGATCACACAGACATGAAGACTTAAGTGATGCCTAACACTCTTTGGCTCTGGGTGTTTAGGGCTTTATCCTCGCAAGGAATTCTCTCTCAAAGGCTTCGAGGTGGGTTGCTCTCAAATGACAAAAGCCGTACTCTAACTCTGAGCAGCCAACCGTTTATGGTTGTAGGGGGTGGGCTATTTGTAGCCACTAGGCAACCCGACCTGATTTGTCCGAAATGACCCTGGGTCACTAAGGAACTGACACGTGTTCCAACGGTCAGATTTCAAACACACACGGCAACTTTACTTGGGATACAAGCAAAGCTGACTTATCCAACTCTGGACAAGATTTGCTCTCATAGTCTTCACTCGAAGACATAGGGTTTTGGTTAAGCATCACTTCAGTCGTTCTGACTGGTTCTCTTGGACCCCACTTAACAGTACGGTGGTTCCTATGACTCAACAAAGAAGAAAAAGAACTACGAAAGAACTAAGTCTTCGCACTCCATAGTCTTCATACGATGTCTTCTCTTGTCATAGTCTTCAATGTGAATGTCTTCACATACCACCTTAGTCTTCAATGTCTTCTTACATTTTTAGGGGTCATCTCTGGTAGGAAAACCAAATCAATGAGGGACTTCTACCTGTGTTATCCTGCAATTCTCACAAACACATTAGTCCCTCAACTAGGTTTGTCGTCAATACTCCAAAACCAACTAGGGGTGGCACTACATGCACTTTAAGTATCCACGAGATCCCATCTTGGGGCCTGTTCCGGAGCTCCGCCGGAAGAGGGCCGTCATCACGGAGGGCTTCTACATCATCCTAGCCCCTCCGATGAAGTGTGAGTAGTTTACCTCAGACCTTCGGGTCCATCGTTAGTAGCTAGATGGCTTCTTCTCTCTCTTTGAATCTCAATACAAAGTTCTCCCCCTCTCTTGTTTAGATCTATTCGATGTAATCTTCTTTTTGCGGTGTGTTTGTTGAGACTGATGAATTGTGGGTTTATGATCAAGTCTATCTATGAATAATATTTGAATCTTCTCTATATTCTTTTATGTATGATTGGTTATCTTTGCAAGTCTCTTCGAATTATCTGTTTGGTTTGGCCAACTAGATTGGTAGTTCTTGACATGGGAGAAGTGCTTAGCTTTGGGTTCGATCTTGCGGTGTCCTTACCCAGTGACAGAAGGGGCAGCAAGGCACATATTGCATCGTTGCCATCGAGGATAACAAGATGGGGTTTATTTCATATTGCATGAATTTATGTCTCTGCATCATGTCATCTTGCTTAAGGCGTTACTCTGTTTTTAACTTAATACTCTAGATGCATGCTGGATAGCGGTCGATGAGTGGAGTAATAGTAGTAGATGCAGAATAATTTTGATTTAGTTGTCACGGACGTGATGCCTATATACATGATCATGCCTAGATATTCTCATAACTATGCTCAATTCTGTCAATTGCTCAACAGTAATTTGTTCACCCACCGTAGAATACTTATGCTCTTGAGAGAAGCCACTAGTGAAACCTATGGCCCCCGAGTCTATTCTCATCATATCAATCTCCATCACTTTAATCTTACTTTGCTTTTACTTTTTACTTTGCATCTTTATACCAAAAATACCAAAAATATTATTTCTATCATATCTCACTCATCTAAGTGACCGTGCCCCTAATCGCGTTGGATGCGAGTAGCTATTGCTTTGTGCAGGTACGAGGGACTTGAGCGTGGGCTCCTACTGGATTGATACCTTGGTTCTCAAAAACAGAGGGAAATACTTATGCTACTCTGCTGCATCATCCCTTCCTAAAAACCAACGCAAGCTCAAGACGTAGCAAGATCCTGCAAGGAAGAAGAACGAGTCCATGAAGAAGACAAACGGACATAGTTGAACGGATCCTCACGAACGCGCCGTTACCGGAACTAACAGGAAGAAGCAACACCGGAAAGAAGCAAACAATATAGTAAACAACCCTCACATAAACATGGCATGATGCACAACCAAGTATGATGCATGTCCGGTTTAATGAGGCATGGCATGGCAAAGTGCACAAGCAATCCTACAAATTAAGTGGAGCTCAATATGCAACGAGTTGCATATTGACGAAACACCACATGACTTATTTAGTTCTCTCTCGGTTATGTACCCAACAATATTAAATGTTGTTAAACATGGCAAGAGGTGGAGCATAAGTAAACTAAACCTTTAGGCAAGTTCAAATGAGACCAGAAATAACAAACAACAATTCTGGTAAATCCCCATATGCATTTAGCAATTTAATGCAAACAACAATTTTAAACATATAAAATGTTATTATCATGATGCGGATGACATGTGCAAGTTTTATGCAATTTTATGAAAAAGTTGGCATGAGCATTATGAAGCATTTGTCACCGTGGTGGAAAGAAAGGGTGCCACGGCGACGATAACAAAACGGCGCCACGGCAACGTTCCGGTTCCGGTAACTCGATTGAGATGCCAGTGAAAAACATGGGGCATGAGCGAGTTGAGCAAGATGGTGGGGTGCTCCCGACTACCGGGTTCCCACGGGTTGGTGGCATGGAAACGAGTGACAATACGGACACAGTGCAGACAAAGGGTGCATCTCATCCAACATGCATTCATACGTGCATGGGCGGTAGTCTCGGGGTTATACCTTCGAAGCGTGCAAACGGGATGGATCTCGTTCGGTGCAAAGTAGAGGAAGTAGACGTTCTCGCGACGGCGGTAGTGGAAGTAGTTGTTCTCGCTTCGTAGATGTTTGGGTTAACGAGGGGGTACTATTGGAAATATGCCCTAGAGGCAATAATAAATTAGTTATCATTATATTTCCTTGTTCATGATAATCGTTTATTATCCATGCTAGAATTGTATGGATAGGAAACTCAGATACATGTGTGGATACATAGACAACATCATGTCCCTAGTAAGCCTCTAGTTGACTAGCTCGTTGATCAATAGATGGTTACGGTTTCCTGACCATGGACATTGGATGTCGTTGATGACATGATCACATCATTAGGAGAATGATGTGATGGACAAGACCCAATCCTAAGCCTAGCACAAGATCGTGTAGTTCGTATGCTAAAGCTTTTCTAATGTCAAGTATCATTTCCTTAGACCATGAGATTGTGCAACTCCCGGATACCGTAGGAATGCTTTGGGTGCACCAAACGTCACAACATAAATGGGTGGCTATAAAGGTGCACTGCGGGTATCTTTGAAAGTGTCTATTGGGTTGGCATGAATCGAGACTGGGATTTGTCACTCCGTGTAACGGAGAGGTATCTCTGGGCCCACTCAGTAGGACATCATAATAATGTGCACAATGTGACCAAGGAGTTGATGACGGGATGATGTGTTACAGAACGAGTAAAGAGACTTGCCGATAACGAGATTGAACGAGGTATCGGGATACCGACGATCGAATCTCAGGCAAGTATCGTACCGATAGACAAAGGGAATTGTATACGGGATTGATTGAATCCTTGACATCGTGGTTCATCCGATAAGATCATCGTGGAGCATCTGGGAGCCAACATGGGTATCTAGATCCCGCTGTTGGTTATTGACCGGAGAGTTGTCTCGGCCATGTCTGCATGACTCCCGAGCCCGTAGGGTCTACACACTTAAGGTTCGATGACGCTAGGGTTATAGGGAAAGTATATACGGGTTACCGAATGTTGTTCGGAGTCCCGGATGAGATCCCGGACGTCACGAGGAGTTCCGGAATGGTCCGGAGGTAAAGATTTATATATGGGAAGTCCCGTTTTGGTCACCGGAAAAGTTTTGGGTGCTATCGGTGACGTACCGGGACCACCGGGAGGGTCCCGGGGGTCCACCAGGTGGGGCCACCAGCCCCAGAAGGCTGCATGGGCCAAGTGTGGGAGGGGACCAGCCCCAGGTGGGCTGGTGCGCCCCTCCACCAAGGCCCAAGGCGCGTGGAGAGTGGGAAGGGGGCAAACCCTAGGTCCAGATGGGCCTTAAGGCCCACCCTAGGGCGCCCCCCTCTCTTCCCCCCTGTGGCCGCACCCTAGATGGGTTTTTGGGGCTGCTGCCGCCCCTAGGGATGGAACCCTAGATGGGGGCGCAGCCCCTCCCCTCCCCCTATATATACTTGAGGTATTGGGGCTGCCCAACACATGATTTGATCTCTCTCTTGGCGCAGCCCTACCTCTCTCCCTCCTCGTCTCTCATAGTGCTTGGCGAAGCCCTGCTGGAGTCCCGCGCTCCTCCACCACCACTACGCCGTCGTGCTGCTGCTGGACGGAGTTTTCCCCAACCTCTCCCTCTCTCCTTGCTGGATCAAGGCACGGAAGACGTCACCGGGCTGTACGTGTGTTGAACGCGGAGGCGCCGTTGTTCGGCGCTTAGATCGGAATCGACCGTGATCTAAATCGCTGCGTGTACGACTCCACCAACCGCTTTCTTGCAACGCTTCCGCTTAGCGATCTACAAGGGTATGTAGATGCACTCCCCTTCCCCTCGTTTCTAGATTACTCCTAGATTGATCTTGGTGACACGTAGGAAAATTTTGAATTATTGCTACGTTCCCCAACAGTGGCATCATGAGCTAGGTCTATGCGTAGTTTCTATGCACGAGTAGAACACAAAGTAGTTGTGGGCGATGATTTGTTCAATTTGCTTGCCGTTACTATTCTTATCTTGATTCGGCGGCATTGTGGGATGAAGCGGCCCGGACCGACCTTACACGTACGCTTACGTGAGACTGGTTCCACCGACTGACATGCACTTGATGCATAAGGTGGCTGGCGGGTGTCTATCTCTCCCACTTTGGTTGGATCGGATTCGATGAAAAGGGTCCTTATGAAGGGTAAATAGCAATTGGCATATCACCGTTGTGGTTTTGCGTAGGTAAGAAACGTTCTTGCTAGAAACCCATAGCAGCCACGTAAAACATGCCACAACAATTAGAGGACGTCTAACTTGTTTTTGCAGGGTATGCTATGTGATGTGATATGGCCAAAAGGATGTGATGAATGATATATGTGATGTATGAGATTGATCATGTTCTTGTAATAGGAATCACGACTTGCATGTCGATGAGTATGACAACCGGCAGGAGCCATAGAAGTTGTCTTAATTTATTTATGACCTGCGTGTCAATGAAAATGCCATGTAATTACTTTACTTTATTGCTAACCGTTAGCCATAGTAGTAGAAGTAATAGTTGGCGAGGCAACTTCATGAAGACACGATGATGGAGATCATAATGATGGAGATCATGGTGTCATGCCGGTGACGATGATGATCATGGCGCCCCGAAGATGGAGATCAAAAGGAGCAAAATGATATTGGCCATATCATGTCACTATTTGATTGCATGTGATGTTTATCATGTTTTACATCTTATTTGCTTAGAACAACGGTAGCTTAAATAAGATGATCCCTCGCAATAATTTCAAGAAAGTGCTCCCCCTAACTGTGCACCATTGCGAAGGTTCGTTGTTTCGAAGCACCACGTGATGATCGGGTGTGATAGATTCTAACATTCGAATACAACGGGCGTAAGCCAGATTTACACACGCAATACACTTAGGTTGACTTGACGAGCCTAGCATGTACAGACATGGCCTCAGAACACGGAAGACCGAAAGGTCAAACATGAGTCGTATAGAAGATACGATCAACATGAAGATGTTCACCAATGATGACTAGTCCGTCTCACGTGATGATCGGACACGACCTAGTTGACTTGGATCGTGTATCACATAGATGGCTAGAGGGATGTCTATCTAAGTGGGAGTTCATTGAATAATTTGATTAGATGAACTTAATTATCATGAACATAGTCAAAAGGTCTTTGCAAATTATGTCGTAGCTCACACTTTGGTTCTACTGTTTTAGATATGTTCCTAGAGAAAATTTAGTTGAGAGTTGACAGTAGCAATTATGCGGACTGAGTCCGTGAACTGAGGATTGTCCTCATTGCTGCACAGAAGGGCTATGTCCTTAATGCACCGCTTAGTGCGTTGAACCTCGAGCGTCGTCTGTAGATGTTGGGAAACATCTGACATACACGTTTTGATGACTACATGATAGTTCAGTGCGTAATACTAACGGTTTAGAATTGTGGCACCAAAGACGTTTCTTTTTGAAACGTCGCAGAACATATGAGATGTTCCAAAGACTGAAATGGGGATTTCAGACTAGTGCCCACGTCAAGAGGTATGAGACCTCTGACAAGTTTCTTAAGCCTGCAAACTAAGGGAGAAAATCTCAATCGTTGAGCATGTGCTCAGATTGTCTGAGTACTGCAATCGCTTGAATCGAGTGGGAGTTAATCTTCCAGATGAGATAGTGATAGTTCTCCATAGTCACTGCCACCAAGCTATTAGAGCTTAGTGATGAACTATAACATATCAGGGATAGACATGATGATCCTTGAGCAACTTGCGATGTTTGACACCGCGAAAGTAGAAATCAAGTAGGAGCATCAATTGTTGATGGTTAAACCACTAGTTTCAAGAAGGGCAAGGGAAATAAGGGATACTTCATGAGACGGCAAATCAGTTACTGCTCTAGTGAAGAAACCCAAGGTTGAACCAAACCCGAGACTAAGTGCTTCTATAATGAGGGGAACGGTCACTGAAGCGGAACTACCCTAGATACTTGGTAAATGAGAAGGCTGGCAAGGTCGACAGAAGTATTTTGAATATACATTATATTATTATGTACTTTACTAGTACTCCTAGTAGCACCAGGGTAATAAATACCGGTTCGGTTGCTAAGTGTTAGTAACTCGAATTAAAAGGCTACGGAGACTAGCTAAAGGTGAGATGACGATATGTTGGAAGTGTTTCCAAGGTTGATGTGATCAAACATCGCACGCTCCCTCTACCATCGGGATTGGTGTTAAACCGAAATAATTGTTATTTGGTGTTTGCGTGGAGCATAAACATGATTGGATTATGTTTATCGCCACACGATTATTCATTTAAGGAGAATAATGGTTACTCTGTTTATTTGAATAATACCTTCAATGGTCTTGCACCTAAAATGAATGGTTTATTGAATCTCGGTCATAGTGATACACATGTTCATGCCAAAAGATATAAGATAGTAATGATAGTACCACGTACTTGTGGCACTGCCATTTGAGTCATGTTGGTGTAAAACGCATGAAGAAGCTCCATGTTGATGGATCTTTGGACTCACTCGTTTTTTGAAAAGATTGAGACATGCGAACCATGTCTATTGGTAGATATGCATGAAGAAACTCCATACAGATGGATCGTTTGGACTCACTTGATTTTGAATCACTTGAGACATGCAAATCATACCACATGGGCAAGATGACTGAAAGACCTCGTTTTCAATAAGATGGAACAAGAAAGCAACTTGTTGGAAGTAATACATTTTGATGTGTGCAATCCAATGAGTGCCGAGGCACGCAGTGGATATCGTTATGTTCTTACTTCACAGATGATTTGAGTAGATGCTGAGTATATTTACTTGATGAAACACAAGTCTGAATTATTGAAAGGTTCAAGTAATTTCAGAGTGAAGTTGAAGATCGTCGTGACAAGATGATAAAATGTCTATGATATGATCATAGAGATGAATATCTGAGTTATGAGTTTGGCACACAATTAAGACATTGTGGAAATTGTTTCACAACTAATACCGCCTGGAACACCATAGTGTGATGGTGTGTCCGAACATCATAACTGCACCCTATTGGATATGGTGCATACCATGATGTCTCTTATCGAATTACCACTATCGTTTATGGGTTAGGCATTAGAGACAACCGCATTCACTTTAAATAGGGCACCACACAATTCCGTTGAGACGACACCGTATGAACTATGGTTTAGAGAAACCTGAGCTGTCGTTTCTTAAAAGTTTGGGGCTGCGATGCTTATGTGAAAAGGTTTCAGGCTGATAAGCTCGAATCCAAAGCGGATGAATACATCTTCATAGAATACCCAAAACAGTTAGGTATACCTCCTATTTCATATCTGGAAGCAAAATTGATTGTTTCTAGAAACGGGTCCTTTCTCGAGGAAAAGTTTCTCTTGAAAGAATTGAGTGGGAGTATGGTGGAGACTTGATGAGGTTATTGAACCGTCACTTCAACTAGTGTGTAGCAGGGCACAGAAAGTTGTTCCTGTGGCACCTACACCAATTGAAGTGGAAGCTTATGATAGTGATCATGAAACTTTGGATCAAGTCACTACCAAACGTCGTAGGTCGACAAGGATGTGTACTACATCATAGTGGTACGTAATCCTCTCTTGGAAGTGATATTGCTAGACAACAATGAACCTACGAGCTATGAAGAAGCGATGGTGGGCCCGGATTCCGACGAATGGCTCGAGGCCATAAAATCCGAGAGAGGATCCATGTATAAAACAAAGTATAGACTTTGAAAGAACTACTTGATGGTCATAAGGCTATTAGGTGCAGATGGATTTTTAAAAGGGAAGACAGACAATGATGGTAAGTGTCACCATTAAGAAAGCTCGACTTGTCGTTAAGATGTTTCCCGACAAGTTCAAGAAGTTGACTACGATGAGACTTTCTCACTCGTAGCGATGCTAAGAGTCTGTTGGAATTATGTTAGCAGTTACTGCATTATTTATGAAATCTTGCAGATAGGATGTCAAAACATTGTTTCCTCGACATTTTTTCTTGAGGAAAGGCTGTATGTGATACAACCAGAAGGTTTTGTCAATCCTGAAAGATTCTAACAAGTATGCAAAGCTCCAGCAATCCTTCTAAGGACTGGAGTAAGCATCTTGGAATTGGAATGTACGCTTTGATGAGATGATCAAAGATTTTTGGTTTATACAAAGTTTATGAGAAACTTGTATTTCCAAAGGAGTGAGTGGGAGCACTATAGAATTTTAGATGACTATATGTTGTTAACATATTGTTGATCAAAAATGATGTAGAATTTCTGGAAAGCATGCATGGTTATTTGAAAAGTGTTTTTCGATGGAAAACCTGAATTAAGCTACTTGAACATTGAGCATCAACATCTATAAGGATAGATAAAAAACGCTTAATAGTACTTTCAAATGAATACATACCGTGACAAGATTTTGAAGGAGTTCAAAAATAGATCAGCAAAGAAGGAGTTCTTGGCTGTGTTACAAGGTGTGAGCATTGAGTAAGACTCAAGACCTGACCACGGCAGAAGAGAGAGAAAGGACGAAGGTCGTCCCCTATGCTTTAGACGTAGGCTCCATAGTATGCTATGCTGTGTACCGCACCTGAAGTGTGCCTTGCCATGAGTCAGTCAAGGGGTACAAGAGTGATCTAGGAATGGATCGCATGACAACGGTCGAACTTATCCTTAGTAACTAGTGGACTAAGGAATTTTCTCGATTATGGAGGTGGTAAAAGGGTTCGTCGTAAAGGGTTACGCCGATGCAATCTTTGACACTAATCTGGATGATTCTGAGTAGTAAACCGGATTCGTATAGTAGAACAGTTATTTGGAATAGCTCCAAGTAGCGCGTGGTAGCTGCATCTACAAGATGACATAGAGATTTGTAAAGCACACATGGATCTGAAAGGTTCAGACCCATTGACTGATAAACCTCTCTCACAAGCAAGATATGAACACACCCCATGGGTGTTGGATTCTCTACAATCACATAGTGATGTGAACTAGATTATTGACTCTAGTGCAAGTGGGAGACTGTTGGAAATATGCCCTAGAGGCAATAATAAATTAGTTATTATTATATTTCCTTATTCATGATAATCGTTTATTATCCATGCTAGAATTGTATTGATAGGAAACTCAGATACATGTGTGGATACATAGACAACACCATGTCCCTAGTAAGCCTCTAGTTGACTAGCTCGTTGATCAATAGATGGTTACGGTTTCCTGACCATGGACATTGGATGTCGTTGATGACGGGATCACATCATTAGGAGAATGATGTGATGGACAAGACCCAATCCTAAGCCTAGCACAAGATCGTGTAGTTCGTATGCTAAAGCTTTTCTAATGTCAAGTATCATTTCCTTAGACCATGAGATTGTGCAACTCCCGGATACCGTAGGAATGCTTTGGGTGCACCAAACGTCACAACATAAATGGGTGGCTATAAAGGTGCACTACGGGTATCTCCGAAAGTGTCTGTTGGGTTGGCACGAATCGAGACTGGGATTTGTCACTCCGTGTAACGGAGAGGTATCTCTGGGCCCACTCGGTAGGACATCATCATAATGTGCACAATGTGACCAAGGAGTTGATCACGGGATGATGTGTTACGGAACGAGTAAAGAGACTTGCCGGTAACGAGATTGAACGAGGTATCGGGATACCGACGATCGAATCTCGGGCAAGTATCGTACCAATAGACAAAGGGAATTGTATACGGGATTGATTGAATCCTTGACATCGTGGTTCATCCGATAAGATCATCATGGAGCATGTGGGAGCCAACATGGGTATCCAAATCCTGCTGTTGGTTATTGATCGGAGATTTGTCTCGGCCATGTCTGCATGACTCCCGAGCCCGTAGGGTCTACACACTTAAGGTTCGATGACGCTAGGGTTATAGGGAAAGTATGTACGCGGTTACCGAATGTTGTTCAGAGTCCCGGATGAGATCCCGGATGTCATGAGGAGTTTCGGAATGGTCCAGAGGTAAAGATTTATATATGGGAAGTCCCGTTTTGGTCATCGGAAAAGTTTCGGGTGCTATCGGTAACGTATCGGGACCACCGGGGGTCCACCAGGTGGGGCCACCAGACCCAGAAGGCTGCGTGGGCCAAGTGTGGGAGGGGACCAGCCCCAGGTGGGCTGGTGCGCCCCCCCACCAAGGCCCAAGGCGCGTGGAGAGTGGGAAGGGGGCAAACCATAGGTCCAGATGGGCCTTAAGGCCCACCCTAGGGCGCCCCCTCTCTTCCCCCCTTGGCCGCACCCTAGATGGGTTTTTGGGGCTGCCGCCACCCTACGGATGGAACCCTAGATGGGGGCACAGCCCCTCCCCTCCTCCTATATATACTTGAGGTATTGGGGCTGCCCAAGACATGATTTGATCTCTCTCTTGGCGCAGCCCTACCTCTCTCCCTCCTCGTCTCTCGTAGTGCTTGGCGAAGCCCTGCTGGAGTCCCGCGCTCCTCCACCACCACCACGCCGTCGTGCTGCTGCTGGACGGAGTCTTCCCCAACCTCTCCCTCTCTCCTTGCTGGATCAAGGCGCGGGAGACGTCACCGGGCTGTACGTGTGTTGAACGCGGAGGCGCCGTTGTTCGGCGCTTAGATCGGAATCGACCGCAATCTGAATCGCTGCGTGTACGACTCCACCAACCGTGTTCTTGCAACGCTTCCACTTAGCGATCTACAAGGGTATGTAGATGCACTCCCCTTCCCCTCATTGCTAGATTACTCCTAGATTGATCTTGGTGACACGTAGGAAATTTTTTGAATTATTGCTACGTTCCCCAACAGGTACTTGGCGCAACATAGGTCTCCGGGGTCGTCGGGTACACGTTCACAAAGTAGTCGTACACGTCGACGGTAGTTGTTCACTTGACGGCCTTCAACGAGGGTAGTTGTTCTCGTATCGTCGTGGTAGTAGTGGTACTTTTCCGAAGAGGAACTTGATGAACCCAACATCTCCGAGGTGACGGTAGTCGTACATGGCAACTGTAGTTGAACTTGTAGGGTCGTCCATTTTGTGGTTGTTGACACCAGATTTTGACACGACCAAGAACTTAATTAAGATGGCCTCAAATGGAGAAGTTCTCAAAGTGAGAAAGTTCCGTATCGTCAAAAGGAGAAACTTTCATATTTGGGCCATAGCCATCCGGTGTCATCTCTAAGGCCGAAGTTGTGTTTGAAGTACTCAAATTTTACATTCAGAACACTATTCAGCTGATTACGCCCCCAAGATGGACTCATATGAGAAATGTTTCTACATGGATTGTTTTCGTCTCGTCGAAGCGATCGGTTTCGATATAAAAAACGTCTAAATCAGAGTTCGTATGCAAAAGTTAGAGCCAAAACAGTGTGCTGCATAAGTTTGCCCCGGAAGTTCCGGGCAAAACTTCCGGGGAGGTTCCGGCCTAAACCGAAAGTTTGCACGCGGTGCGCCCTGAAGACTGGAATTTTAACATTGTTTGCAGATTTGCGGGGCCGATTTCGACATCAAGATGACCTTGGATGAAAAGGTGATCAACTGAAGAGTTTTTCTCCATTGCAAGATCTACAACTTTTCTTTTGGGACCATCGTCATCCGAAGTAGTATGCGGCCTGCAGATTCAGTGCAAGAGGGCTACTTGATATAATTTCAGCCCGGAAGTTCCGGGCCAGACCGGAAGTTCCGGCCCTCGTAGTCCGAGTTAGGGTAACTTTTGATGATTTGGACGTGATTTGAGTCCTTTTCTTGTACGGGAAGTCCAACCGCCTCATATATATGTACGGGGTGATGGCCGATTGAACAACACACAATCGATCTATCAATATATCATCTTTTTACCTTTACTTTTATCTCTCTCCCTTGTTCTTCTTCTTCCTCATTCTTCGTTCGTTTTTCGTTTGCAGGGCAGCGAACCTCGAGGCCCTAGGGGCGATCAGGTCAATCTAGGGCAGCCCATAGCCGCCGCACGCCCTGACGGGGTCCCTCCCGGGCGTGTGGGGTTTCGGGTCCTCAAAAGCGCCCGCCGGATTGTCTTGCGTACCGCACTTCCGGCGGGTCTCCTTCGACGTGATCTGCGGTGCATCACCCCTGGCATCGAGGGTACACGGTGACGTGTTCGTGTGCAAACACACTTTTTGGCGACTCCGCTGGGGACGAAGCTTTGAACGGTCTCCAGCCCGTTCTTGCTACGAAGAGATCGTCATCTAGGGTTTGCAATCTACAAAGGTAATCCGAATACCCAATTCCCTACTGTAGATGCAAATAATTCATATGATGTTACTAGATCATTCAATGATTATACTCTATTGGCCAGCCCTAGTTTTTTCAATAATGCATCTAATTACGTGCATAGGCCGATTCAAAGTAACTTACATGTTTCAGCTTCTTATGATACTAGTAACATACAACATATGTATCCTAACTCTCATGCATCGGCAACCCCACAAATCCATATGCCGATGAACAACATGATGGGTTCGGTTAATCAATTTGAAACACCTCGTGTTAAAATTTCCAATAGCATAGAAGAAAGTGTTTCACCTTTTTATTCATCGGCAACTAAATTGCAGTATGTGAATCCAACCTTGCCTATGGATGGGAGAATTGGCCATGCTACTACTAGCTATTCGGCCAGTTACTCTCAACCATCATATGCTACACCTCATTTTAGCAATTTTTCAGCACCGTATGCAACTGTAGATGTTCATAATTCGGCCCCGCATCTTTATGGTCATAGCCGAATAAGTGAAAATTTTACAGGAACACATGTGCCGTCATCAAATACTGTAGCATATAATGCATACTCTACGCAATTCGAGAATTTCGGCAACACTCACGAATCATTGCCGAAAGAATCTGAAAGTATTGTGGAGCAATCCCTTCCAGAAGCGCTTGTGGCTGCGTTAAAAAAGAGCTTGGCACAAAACAAGAAAATTAGTGCTCTTTGCCTTGAACAATATGAAAAGGGGTTGTTTCCTGATTATGCTGCAATAAAGGCTAGAGTTTTGCAAGAATATGAAACTACATGCATTGATAGAATTGGCAAAAGAGCATATGGTTATACAACAGTGCATACACCTCCACCTAGTACCGCAGCATATTATACACCCCCTACACAATTGCAAAATTTCGGCAACACTAACACTTCATTGCAGAAATATTCTAAAAGCATTGGGGGGCAAACTAATCTAGAGCGGGCTGCGATTGAGAGGGAAGTTAAAGCTTTGCGCGATAGGGTGCAAGTACTTCGCCAAGAGAGAATTGATAGGGAATTAGCTCAAAGAAAATAAGTGTTGCCAATTGACATAACCGGTGAAAAGAATGATGATTCGGAAACTAAAAGTGCTTCGGTTGAAAAAGCCGAATCAAGTAGTATATACTCCGAGTCCATCAAATCCAAAGAGGCAAACATTCTTGAGAAAGGGTATGGGAAGTATAGCAAGACAACCATACTTGATTTTTCTGAAGTTAATGGAACCTACTTCCTGGCCTATGAGTTTCGTGCCATAGAAATTGATGAGCTTCAAGAACGAGAACAAGTAGCTGAAGAAAGTTTGGTGGACAAAGATCTTCAAACTAACAATGCACGAAACCAAGAGAAAGATGATGACAAGGCGTTGGGGAGCTATCCGAAGGCGGAGCAAGATATTCTTTAAGTCACACCATCATCATGCTCTCCCAACATATTTGAAGAGGTATGTTTAGCAAGTAATTACCTATTTTCAGATTTGGTCACAACTTTATTGTTG
Source organism: Triticum urartu (assembly GCF_003073215.2). Lineage (NCBI taxonomy): Eukaryota > Viridiplantae > Streptophyta > Magnoliopsida > Poales > Poaceae > Triticum > Triticum urartu. The sequence goes on from NC_053026.1 coordinate 445,672,866, forward strand.
ATGCATCTATTAGGAAAATTCTAATAAGTAATTTTCAAAGACCAATGAAGAAGGGCAATTTACTTGTTAGCAATAAAATTGTTACTAAGCATATCGGTCAATATATTGTACCATTCAAAGAGACCGATAGTGACTTACTACTACAGCCAAAGCTTTTCCCATTGCTTTATTTAAAGTTCATATCTAATTGGGTAGCTTTGCTTGCTTCATGCTTGGCTTACGTATGGTCTCAATTTAGACGTGTATGTTCTAACTACTTTGATTTCAGAAATTTAAATCCAAGGTTAAAATCTTTTGGGAAAACCGATGCTAGTATAGTTTCTTATTTAAGGACATCGGAAAAAGTATGCGAAAGAGAATTCATAGCCGAATGGGAAGATGCCAAATCTGAACCATTCGTTTGCTTAACTCCAAAGACGTTCTCACAACAAGATCGGCTAGAAAACAAAAGGTATACCTTCGATTCAAACATGTGTGATCAAATCTTTGATTTGTTGTTGAAAAATAATTACATTAGAATTCTTGATCACCATGTCAAGCCGTCTATCCAAGGACGAATGTATTGTAAGTTGCATGATTCGTCCAAGCATAATTTTGAGGACTGCCACATGTTTCGTCAAATAGTTCAATCGGCCATTGATAAAGGACGATTAAAATTTGTCGAGACACCAAGAGATGACCAGTCTATTCCGATTGGTCCCGATGGCAGAAAATTTTTGCATCGGCTGCTTCAAGACGATCCATTTAAAGAGAAGGTAAAAACTACAGGTGATGGGATCAAGCTTTCAAGTAAAGAAGTAGTTGAAGATCACAATGAACATGAACTTGAGGGTGAGAATTCCATTGAAGCTACAATGAAGACGCTAAGGACTGGGGGGCAACAAAGAAATCCAATGATCGATGAAAGCAAACCAAAAGAAAACAAAGGCCGAAATAAGCGCAAGTGTAAGAGATCAAAAATCACCTTCGCTGAACTATTGGATAAATATCAAAATAAGAGTGAAGAGAAGAATGCTTATCGGACAAATCATGCAAAGAAACCAAGATCACCCCCAAGGCGTAAATATGAGGATCGGTATTGGCAAAGTGAGCATTTTAATGCAACATATTCATATCCTTATTTTGGGCTGTCAGTGCCAATGCCGTGGATGCATCCCTATGCTCATGTAGATCCATATCCATCATGGGACAGGTATGATACAAGGGCACACTCTCCATCTTATTTTAGACCATCTAACCAGTATTATGCATCTCCGAGAAGATCAACATTTGAACAATCATATGTTAAAGACCGTTTCAATCATAAGGAATCGGTCCGGAGCTCAAAGAAGAAGAAAGAGGTGGTCAAACAAGTGTACCGTGTTAAAAGAGATGGTCGTAAGAGTGCTACTTCACAACTGATCTCAAATGAAAAAGAGCCAATTAAAGTGTTGACATTGGTTACTAAAGGCAATGAGATGAAGCAACCAATTATCGAGAGTCAAAGTGCCAAATCCGAAGAAAAGAAGTTGAGAGTGCACAAGGTAAAACAAGAATTGCCATTGCTTCAAACAAAATCACAGCCGGGGTGCCCACTCGGCTTATCGTATTGGCGAAAGAAGGAATTACAAAAACTTAGTGCACAAGAGCTGATAAAGAAGAGCATGGAATGGGTTCCCAAGAGGAGCAGTCAAAATAAAAATGATGTGCAACCTTCTATTGCAACGAGTGTTATAAAAGTGAAGAAAGAGAAGGATGGAAACCAGAAACAATTAAGCTGAAGGTTTGCATCACCCCATCAAAATCTTCGGTCAACACATCGTCCATGTTTTTCAACCATACCATTGATGCCTTTGCCATGGAATTCATCATCAGGTATGATAAATTACCCTCCCTGGATTTATTTTGATCCATGAAAGCGACATAATTTTCTGCATCATGAGAGGGTATTACCAAATCTCTATATAATTTATTAGCTACATTTTTTCTTGCTAATCCAAAGGGCCGAAATATTTGATTGCTATTTCATTTGTTTATTTCGGCTATACATGATTTGGTGAATGAATTCTACATGGACCTCATGGTAATGGCCGATACTTATCTATCGCCCTAAGAATATATGTAAGAATGGCCGGTGTGGTACTCTAACACCGTCCTTAGTTTGAGTAGAGATTGAGATAAGTGCTTGCAAAGGAATTTGTCAAATTGATGCCATTGAGGATATTATGCATAGACCAATTCACCAAAATTGCAAAGTGAACTTATGTTTTGATTGGGTGTGCTTTGGCTTGTTAGTTTTCAGAATTTACCTAAGGCCAAATCATGGTTGATTTTATTATTGAGCATCATATTGACATCATGCATAATATTGATTTTAGCTTGATCTCTCTAGTACCATGGAGATTATATATTGATGGTTAAATTTGTAACAATGGCCAAGGTGTTGGTGTTGTTTATTTATCTCCATATGAAGCTATTTTGTGAAGCCTCATGCCACTTAAAATATTTTTGCACAATGATCAAAGACGAATATGCATTGTTATTCGGATTGGAGCTTTGCCTTGCTATAGGTGCTATACATATTGAGGCTTCTGATGATTCATTATTAGTAGAGCAAAAAATATCCAAGGGTTATCAACGTTTTGACGAATCACTTATAGTTTATCTTATGGTATGTCTAGATGCAAGATTTACCTTGGGTTGCTTTAAAATTGTTCATATTTCTAGACATGACAATTCGAAAGAGTTGGCACAGCAAGCATCCGGCTACTATGTTAACCATGGTGTATTACATTTCTATCAATAACCGATGCTAGGTCTTGTCAATATAGGTAAGGCCGAACCGAAGCCCACCGCTTCGGCCACTAATGAAACTTTTATGCAGGCGAAGTAAGGATTGGAGGAAGTTCATTCTTGATTATCTGCAAAATCCTAGCGAAAGGGAGAACAATATGGTTCGGAGGATGGTTTTGGTCTATGGAACCTTATCACCGGATTGTTATAGAAGCTGAGAAGTTTTCACCCAAGTTTGCCTTAAGAGGTTCAAACAAGCAATGGCCGATATATACTTATCGTCCTAAGAACATGCAAAATGGCCGATGGAGTGTTGACATCGTCCTTAGAACAAGCTATATGCGAGTTATTTTTCGGCACACAAGCTTTGCCGAAAAACAGGGGGGCATGTGTTGACACCAGATTTTGACACGGCCAAGAACTTAATTAAGATGGCCTCAAATGGAGAAGTGCTCAAAGTGAGAAAGTTCTGTATCGTCAAAAGGAGAAACTTTCATATTTGGGCCATAGCCATCTGGTCTCATCTCTAAGGCCGAAGTTGTGTTTGAAGTACTCAGATTTTATATTCAGAACACTATTCAGCTGATCACGCCCCCAAGATGGACTCATATGAGAAATGTTTCTACACGGATTGTTTTCGTCTCGTCGAGGCGATCGATTTCGATATAAAAAACGTCTAAATCGGAGTTCGTATGAAAAAGTTAGAGCCAAAACAATGTGCTGTATAAGTTTGCCCCGGAAGTTCCGGGCAAAACTTCCGGGGAGGTTCCGGGCTAAACCGAAAGTTTGCATGCGGTGCGCCCCGAAGACTGGAATTTTAACATTGTTTACATATTTGCGGGGCCGATTTCGACATCAAGATGACCTCGGATGAAAAAGTGATCAACTGAAGAGTTTTTCTCCATTGCAAGATCTACAACTTTGCTTTTGGGACCATCGTCATCCGAAGTAGTATGCGGCCTGCAGATTCAGTGCAAGAGGGCTACTTGATATAATTTCAGCCCGGAAGTTCCGGCCCTCGTAGTCCGAGTTAGGGTAACTTTTGATGATTTGGATGTGATTTGAGTCCTTTTCTTGTACGGGAAGTCCAACCGCCTCATATATATGTACGGGGTGACGGCTGATTAAACAACACACAATCGATCTATCAATATATCATCTTTTTACCTTTACTTTTATCTCCTTCCCTTGTTCTTCTTCTTCCTCGTTCTTCGTTCGTTCTTCATTTGCAGGGCGGCGAACCTCGAGGCCCTAGGGGAGATCAGGTCGACCTAGGGCAGCCCATAGCCGCCGCGCGCCCTGACGGGGTCCCTCCCAGGCGTGTGGGGTTTCGGGTCCTCAAAAGCACCCGCCAGATTGTCTTGCGTACCGCGCTTCCGGCGGGTCTCCTTCAACGTGAGCTGCGGTGCATCACCCCCGGCGTCGAGGGTACACGGTGACGTGTTCGTGTGCGAACAGTGGTACTTAGGTGAATCCACGGGAAACGGTAGTCGTACACGGTTCATCGAGGAACTTGACGTTTCGGCCTGTAGTCGTTCGAGCGTCCGACGGTAATGGTACTCGGTTGCTTCGAAGTGGTACTTGGGGTCATTCTAACTTGCCGGTCTCGTTCTTGTGACATCGTGGCACTTGACGCATCCACAGGGTACTTGACGTCATGGTACTTGGCGATTTCGGAGACATCGAAAGATGAACTTGGCGGTCCTCCTTGACCTGGTACTTGGCGTGCATCAATATGTTGACCAACAATGCATATAGGCAACAGAGAGGTATCTTGCGGTCTTCCGGTCAACGTGAACAGGAGGCCTAGGCAGGGCACGTCGGCTGCAAGAGGAGCCAAGGTTCCTGCCTGCCATGACGGCTTGCGAGAGGATGAACGAAGCAGCGGTCCAGCGGCACCGGGAATGGGCGCGGGAGGTGCGGATCCGTAGCCGGAAGGCGAGCTCTGGCCGGATCCAGGGCGAGAACGGCAGAGATGGCCGGCTGGGCAGGAGGCGCGAGCACAGGGACTTGACGCGGCGGGGCTCCTCAACGCAGGAAGCAGCGGGCGATGGCGCTGGTCACAGAGCAAGGCAAGGTCGAAGGAGCAGGAGGGAGCATGCAGGCGAACTTGATGACGAGGGGCCATGGTCGCGGGCGCGTGAGGAAGAGAAGGAGGCGGCTCGGGGCATCGGAATGGCCATGGCACCATGGGGAAAATGCAGAGGCAGGGCGCAACACGACAGCAGTACGGCGGCGGCTGCAGGCTCGCAGCGAGGAGATCCATGGATCGGGACGAGGGGTGCAGCGCTGCTCTCTCCCTGTCTCTCTCTGACGGCGCAAGCACAGGAGGGAGGAAGGGATCGATGGGGGAGAGAGGTTTCGGGCGCTGGCGCTGAATGTGTGCGGCGCTGCGGGAGGGAGGAGAACGGGGAGATGGGGATCGGGCCAAGGAGAGGGTTAGGGTTAGGAGGGGAGGAACTGGGCCTTGGAGGCCGGCCCAGGGAGGGGAAGTGGCCAGAGGCCTGCCGGCTGGATGGGCCTCGCTGGAACCCAGTTCAGCTGGGCTCTCTCTACTCTCTTCTCTTAGCCAAATAGAGAAGAGAAAATTAGATAGAAGAAGAAAGAAATAAAATAGAAAGAGAGGGTTAGGGATGGAATATCTCAGAAAATAAAATATTCTTGGAGCGCTGGAAATTGCACAAATAGAATTAAATGGTTTGGCAATATTTAGGGATAGAAAAATAATTCAAGTTTGAATTTAATTCAAACTTGAGCCATTTTTGAACCCAACCATACCAAACCCAAAAGAGCTGAAATTTGACAGGGAGGGTGTAGACATGGTTTAAGATTAATAGGGAAAGAAAGAACATTTTTATGTGACAGAAAAATGTCACTAGCAACAAATGGGTCGATTCGAAGGAAAGAAGCTAGTGATTGGGTTTCGAGTAGAAAAGAGGGATTAGGTGGCAAGAGAGAAAAAAGCAAGTATGTTTTGGTTGATTCCAAAAGAATGTAATATTACTTATAGCTCCCTAATAATATTGGGAGGACATATGTTATAAAGAGAATCACCATGTGAATTCCCTCGGTTTAAATGGATCAAAGATCCATGCCATTTATTTAGTTGAGTTAAAAAATGACATGATGGCATGATGACATGATGCAATGCACATGATGCAATGATGAATGCAATGAACCAAACAAATCACACGACGAAACCCGGAAACCCTGGAAGGCATCTGAAGCTCCGGTCTTGGGGCGTCACAACACTCCACCACTACGAGAGGGTCTCGTCCCGAGATCTAGGATGGCACCGGGGAAAATGGAAGAGGAAGAGAAGAGGTAAAACTAAGTTGCTTCTTTGACAAACGAGTGAAACCAAAGAACCTTGAGAGGTTGAACAACTTGAAAGAAAGAAAACAACAAAGATGAACAAAGTTGAAAACACTCCGTTAGAAAAGATGAACAAGGAAGAACAAATTCGGACATCACTCCGGTTGAGAAGGGAGGCAAAACTTGGTAAGATAAGAGAACTTGAATGAAGAACACGACACTCCGGTTGAATGGATAGGCATGAAAAGAACACGATCCTCACCATTCAAGATGATGATTGAAAAGAGCAACATCACAAAGCCTCCGGGAGAAAGAATAGAGTATCGATCATTGGAATAAGAATGGAGAAGAAAATGCCAACTTCTGCCACAAGTGAGCTTGGAAAGCACCCTTCCAAGAAAGATATAACGAAGTTGTTGGAAAACCAACAACGAAACGAATAAACTTGTAGTGGGCTTATGGAAAACTTCTCAAAATTATGAGGTAAAATTCTGCCACTAATGAAAACCAAAAATTGGGTTGATATGAACAAGGAGACGAGAAACTTATTTCACCGGGAGGATAAATGAAGAACTTGGTTCGTTTATGAGCACCATAAATAGCAACAATCCTTAGGGAAGGCTTTAGGTGAAATATAGCCCGAAATAACTCCAATGAAGAGATTGGTGGGTTTAAATATCTCATTCTTGACAATTGTTGAATCATGAAACACGAACTCAAATCGTCACGAATGTCATAACACCACCTCAAAAGATAAGATAGAAAGAATTGCACTCCGGATTGCACGATGAAGAAAGCTTGCTCCTCTGAAAAGAATCTTGATGAATGCTTCAAGAAGGGATTAAGTACTTGATGAACCAACATGTACAGCCTCCCCGAAGAACTCCGGTAGTAAAAGAATGATCAAACGAAATGAAGGATGAAAAGAATAAGGTTGAAGCCTTGCAATGATTAGATTGATCTTTGTGATGATGAGAGCTTGAAACTCCGGGAAGAAAGATGAACAAAAGAAATCAAGAATTTTGATGAACCTCCGGAGTAAGGAATTGAATATACTCGATAAAACAAGAATAAGAATTACATTATGCTTAACCTTCATCAATTTAGATTGATGGAAAACATGGATTTGGCATACTACTTATTCTCGCGGAAAGGATTAAGATAGATATAGCACAAACTTGGGAATGTCTTCAACAATCCACCAGTAGGATTGAAACAACGAATGAATTGATATGATAACAAGGTAAGAGAAATCTTGAACAAACCACCGTAAGAATTGGAAATGAACAAAGAAAAGATAAGGAAACACCGGGAAGAATTAGAAAAATGAATGAAGATACTTGAGAGAATTTAGACACAAGTGAAACGAAGAGATCATGAGCTGATTAGATCATACTCGAATGATGCACCGGTAAGATTTAGAGAACAATAGCTAAAAGCTGGAATGAATAATCCCGAAATGATGGCCTTCAGAGAATCAAAATGGAAAGAATCTTGAATTGCTCCGTATGGGTGAAAAGAATTCTCACAATCGAAAGTAGTTATGAGAGAATGGCATCAAGCTATAATCACAAATCTTTGAGAGAGCGGATAAGATTTGGAGGAAAAACTCTTCTTCGGTCTTCAAATGTTGAGAATGACGATAAGAAACACCACCATGAGTTGTTGAGACACTCCGGGATGAAAATTAGAAAGGTTGAACCAACGAAGAAAGCATATGAAGGATCTTGGAGAAAGACATATGACTGATGATAATTCATTCTTATGTCAAACTTCGAAAAGAATTTAGGAAGCTCCGGGAAAATAGAAGAGTCAGGTGATCCTGGGAAAAGACCCGTGGGTTAGGGCCCACTCAAGAGAAAAACACCGTTGAACGATTACTTGAAAAAGGAGATTGCACCAGTTGAATTAAATGGCTTGAATAAGATAACAACCTCGAGATAGGTTTGAACGGATCTTGAATGAAAAGACGAGCCTTCTGAGATAACTTCAGCGCTCCGAACAAATGAATAGCGAGAAGTGAAAGATTATGAGGTGCACCGGCAAGAGAAGGTATTTGAAATGAGGAAAAAGGATATGATCAACAAAGCTTGAATTGGATCCACCAGAGAAGAAAAGAGAACGAAGAATGATAAACTTATGGAGCATCTTCATGAGAACCACTGGGTAAGAACAATGAAAGAAAGTAATGGATAGAATTCCCATCAATAAAGGATACTTGAATAAGGAATCTTAGTCCTTTAAAAAAAAGGGGGGGGGGGGGGGAAAAAACAAAGACAACTTGGGACGGACGAAATGAACACCGTTGAGAGAACTTAGAATTGAACTTGCAGATGCTTAAAATGATCGGATCCACTTGAAGAGAAGCACACCGGTTGGAAGAATTGACATGACAACCTCGATGATCAAGAAGGATTAGTATTCACATAGGAATATGAGAACATCGCTTAGGAAAGGTATGGAATCAACACTTGACTTTGAAGCAACTCGAATACCACAACTGAAAACAAAAACAAAGGATTGGCTTGCAGAATAAGCCAGAACAAACATATGATAGAGATTTCATCCGAAGTTTTCGTGGTGGGGCCCACATGGGATCGATCGTACAGCATCATCATGTACAAGGCAGTGCACATGACATACGAAGCGTCCCTGAGTCAGCATAGCCAAGGACTCTTTAAGACACAACGAGAGCACTGTAAAACCAACCGTGGATAGGCGGACCACTAGACGTCGAACCCCAATTTCATATCATACATCTGTCAGAAAGATATCCTAGGAGCTACTTGAATTCCCACATATAAACTCCCGAAACTTTCTGGTTATGCAATCAGGTGTTGGGGATACAGGGGAAGCATAATATCTCACCCAAACTAACAAATCCTACATCCAGCTGTATCCATCCTTCAACACATAACCAAGAAACCTTCGGAAATCATTTACCTCAACCTTCGAAAAGAATCCGTTATACGAGTTATGGCAATACTCCCGAACTCCCGCCCCAGTACTGGGTGGCGTCGAGGTTATCTCACCAACAACTGCATAAAAGAGATTTTCGATGTCGGCGAAACTCATGTATTCCAGAACTGCAACGATAAAACTGTGATGACAACACCTCGGATCTCAACTCCCTGGGACACTGCCACAACCCCTAAATGTCAAGAGGCACCAAGAACAATGTTCTCATCACAAAACCATCGGAACGATTCCAAGATACCCACGTGATCCTAATTTTTTTTAGTGAAATTTGAGGAGAGAAGAGTCAAAACTCTACGTCAGGAGGCCTCACCAGAGCGATGAAGGGACTAAGGAGTAAAAAGAATCCTACTCTCCGATATATATAATCCTATAAGACTCAAAACATTTTTCTAGACTCAACAACGCCAACGATTCGATCAAGCAGGGGGCTCCTAAGTCGGGGAAGGCTGTGATTACCAACTTGTAACACCCACGATGCGGCTATATCTCCCACGTGTCGGAGCACGACTTAGAGGCATAACCGCATTGTAGGCATGTCGCAAGAGGGGTAATATTTACACATCCCATGTACTGAACAAGAAAGAGATAAAGAGTTGGCTTACAATCGCCACTTCACACAATACAAGAATATAGCATTACGTCATCCAGATACAATCAAGGTCCGACTACGGAACCAAATAAAGAAAGATAACCCCTAATGCAAAAGATCCCCGATCGCCCCGACTGGGCTCCACTACTGACCAACTGGAAACAAAACAACACAACGCACACGATCTTCATCGAGCTCCTCCTTGATCTCGGTTGCGTCACCTACACTGGTAGCATCGGCACCTGCAACTGGTTTTGGGAGTAATCTGTGAGTCACGGGGACTCATCAATCTCACACCCTCGTGATCAAGACTATTTAAGCTTTTGGGTAGGAAAAGGTAGTGAGGTGGAGCTACAACAAGCACTAGCATATATGGTGGCTAACTTACGCAAATGAGAGCGAGAAGAGAAGCAAAGCACGGTCGTGAACTAGAAGTGATCAATAAGTGATCCTTAAACTACTTACGTTCAAACATAACTCCAAAACCGTGTTCACTTCCCGAACTCCGCCGGAAAGAGACCATCACGGCCACACACACGGTTGATGCATTTTAATTAAGTTAAGTGTCAAGTTCTCTACAACCGGATATTAACAAATTCACATCTACCCATAACCGCGGGCACGACTTTAGAAAGTTCAAAACCCTGCAGGGGTGTCCCAACTTAGCCCATCACAATCTCTCACGGTCAACGAAGGATATTCCTTCTCCCAGGAAGACCCGATCAGACTCGGAATCCCGGTTACAAGACATCTCGACAATGGTAAAATAAGACCAGCAAGACCACCCGCTATGCCGACAAATCCCGATAGGAGCTGCACATATCTCGTTCTCAGGGCACACCGGATAAGCTAAGCATACAGGAGCCGACGTAACCCAAGTTGCCAAGGGATGGCCCTGCACGGTGCTCTAGTTTGGACCAACACTCAGAGGAGCACTGGCCCGGGGTTTAAATAAAGACGACCCTTGAGTCTGCAGAACCCAAGGGAAAAAGGCTTAGGTGGCAAATGGTAAAACCAGGGTTGGGCCTTGCTGGAGGAGTTTTATTCAAGGCGAACTGTCAAGGGGTTCCATTATAACCCAACCGTGTAAGGAACGCAAAATCAAGGAACATAACACCGGTATGATGGAAACTAGGGTGGCAAGAGTGGAACAAAACACCATGCATAAGGTCAAGCCTTCCACCCTTTACCAAGTATATAGATGCATTAATTAAATAAGAGATATATTGTGATATCCCAAACATATCCATGTTCCAACATGGAACAAACTTCACCTTCACCTGCAACTAACAACGCTATAAGTGGGGCTGAGCAAAGCGGTAACATAGCCAAACAACGGTTTGCTAGGACAAGGTGGGTTAGAGGCTTGACATGGCAATAATGGGAGGCATGATATAGCAACCAGTAGGTATCGTGGCATAGCAATAGAGCGAGCAACTAGCAAGAAAACATAGAAGTGATTTCGAGGGTATGGTCATCTTGCCTGAGATCCCGCAAGGAAGAAGAACGAGTCCATGAAGAAGACAAACGGACGTAGTCGAACGGATCCTCACAAATGTGACGTTACCGGAACTAACAAGAAGAAGCAACACCGTAAAGAAGCAAACAACATAGTAAACAAACATCACATAAACATGGCATGATGCACAACCAAGTATGATGCATGTCCGGTTTAATGAGGCATGGCATGGCAAAGTGCACAAGCAATCCTACAAATTAAGTGGAGCTCAATATGCAACGAGTTGCATATTGACGAAACACCACATGACTTATTTAGTTTCTCTCGGTTATGTACCCAACAATATTAAATGTTGTTAAACATGGCAAGAGGTGGAGCATAAGTAAACTAAACCTTTAGGCAAGTTTAAATGAGACCGGAAATAACAAACAACAATTCCGGTAAATCCCCATATGCATTTAGCAATTTAATGCAAACAACAATTTTAAACATATAAAATGTTATTATCATGATGCGGATGACATGTGCAAGTTTTATGCAATTTTATGAAAAAGTTGGCATGAGCATTATGAAGCATTTGTCACCGTGGTGGAAAGAAAGGGTGCCACGGCGACGATAACAAAACGGCGCCACGGCAACGTTCCGGTTCCGGTAACTCGATTGAGATGCCAGTGAAAAACATGGGGCATGAGCGAGTTGAGCAAGATGGTGGGGTGCTCCCGACTACCGGGTTCCCACGGGTTGGTGGCATGGAAACGAGTGACAATACGGACACAGTGCAGACAAAGGGTGCATCTCATCCAACATGCATTCATACGTGCACGGGCGTTCGTCTCGGGGTTATACCTTCAAAGCGTGCAAACGGGACGGATCTCGTTCGGTGCAAAGTAGAGGAAGTAGACGTTCTCGCGACGGCGGTAGTGGAAGTAGTCGTTCTCGCTTCATAGATGTTCGGGTTAACGAGGGGGTACTTGGCGCAACATAGGTCTCCGTGGTCGTCGGGTACACGTTCACGAAGTAGCCGTACACGTCGACAATAGTTGTTCACTTGACGGCCTTCAACGAGGGTAGTTGTTCTCGTATCGTCGTGGGAGTAGTGGTACTTTTCCGAAGAGGAACTTGATGGACCCAACATCTCCGAGGCGGCGGTAGTCGTACACGGCAACTTTAGTTGAACTTGTAGGGTTGTCCATTTCGTGGTACTTAGGTGAATCCACGGGAAACGGTAGTCGTACATGGTTCATCAAGGAACTTGACGTTTCAGCCTGTAGTCGTTGGAGCATCTGACGGTAATGGTACTCGGTTGTTTCAAAGTGGTACTTGGGGTCATTCAAACTTGTCGGTCTCATTCTTGCGACGTCGTGGCACTTGGCGCATCCACAGGGTACTTGACGTCGTGGTACTTGGCGATTTCGGAGACATTGAAAGACGAACTTGGCAGTCCTCCTTGACCTGGTACTTGGCGTGCATCAATCTGTTGACCAACAATGCATATAGGCAACAGAGAGGTCTCTTGCGGTCTTCCGGTCAACGTGAACAGGAGGCCTAGGCAGGGCACGTCCGCTGCAAGAGGAGCCAAGGTTCCTGCCTGCCATGATGGCTTGTGAGAGGATGAACGAAGCAGCGGTTCAGCGGCACCAGGAATGGGCGCGGGAGGTGCGGATCCGTAGTCGGAAGGCGAGCTCTGGCCGGATCCAGGGGGAGAACGGCGGAGATGGCCGGCTGGGCAGGAGGCGCGAGCACAGGGACTTGGCACGGCGGGGCTCCTCAACGCAGGAAGCAGCGGGCGATGGCGCTGGTCGCAGAGCAAGGCAAGGTCGAAGGAGCAGGAGGGAGCACGCAGGCGAACTTGATGACGAGGGGCCATGGTCGCGGGTGCGCGAGGAAGAGAATAAGGAGGCGGCTCGGGGCATCGGAATGGCCATGGCACCATGGGGAAAATGCAGAGGCAGAGCGCAACACGGCAGCAGTACGGCGGCGGCTGTAGGCTCGCAGCGAGGAGATCCATGGATCAGGACGAGGGGTGCAGCGCTGCTCTCTCCCTGTCTCTCTCTGATGGCGCAAGCACAGGAGGGAGGAAGGGATCGATGGGGGAGAGAGGTTTCGGGCGCTGGCGCTGAATGTGTGCGGCGCTGCGGGAGGGAGGAGAACGGGGAGATGGGGATCCTCAAATCTTCAGCCATACTCATCCTTTTGAATATATATTCATCCTCAAAGGTGCTCAATTTTCTCGTGAAGCTTGAAGATGATCTACCCGATGTTGTCGGCATCCTGCTTGTGTTTGTTGGTGGATTCTGCGATCATCATGTGGTTGGAGTTGAGTCCACGCTCCACCATCCCCTGACACTTGAAAACTTGTTGCTCCATTGCTTCGAGCCTCGTCTCCACACTTCCGGTCCCCTTCGGTCCCTCAGCATCACGGATGTGCAGCAACCCATCCCACATCTCAATGGTTTGAGGGTGTCGCTGCACCTCCGCGAGGTAAGGGTTGATGACCTTCTCAAAGAACTTGTCCTTGGGAGCACTTGGAGATGCCATGATAATCTAGATCTGTCAGAAAAACAGCTCGAAACAAAGACAGGAGATTTTTGCGTGATACAGGAGTCAAAACCCCCGGGAGGTTATATCATGAATTTTTATCGACCAAAATACGTAACGTGTACGAAAACGGAGTCCGGAGAGCACACGAGGTGCCTACGAGGTGGGGGCGTGCCCAGTAGGGTAGGGCGCGCCCTCCACCCTCGTGGATCCCTCGTGTCCTTCCCGGACTGCTGCTTATTTTTCTATTTTTCTAAATATTCCAAAAGGGAGAAATATTGCCTTAAAAATTGTTTTGGAGTCGGTTTACTTACCGTACCACATACCTATTCCTTTTTGGAGTCTGGAACGTTCCGAAAAGTGTCCCTTATGTATTCCTCCGGGGTTACGGTTTCAATAATATTGGTTTCAATATTTATGGGATTACCTGAGATATAATGTTTGATTCTTTGACCATTCACCACCTTCAGATTTGTGCCTTCGAAGTTGTTGATTTTTATGGCACCGGAACGGTAGACCTCCTCGATAACGTAAGGACCTTCCTATTTAGAGAGAAGTTTTCTTGCAAAAAATCTTAAACGAGAGTTGTATAGCAATACATAATCACCTACATTAAACTCACACTTTTGTATCCTTTTGTCATGCCATCTTTTAACTTTTTCTTTAAACAACTTGGCATTTTCGTAGGCTTGGGTTCTCCATTCATCAAGTGAGCTAATATCAAATAACCTCTTCTCACAGGCTAGTTTAAAATCATAATTAAGTTCTTTAATAGCCCAATATGCCTTGTGTTCTAGTTCGAGAGGTAAGTGACATGCTTTTCCATAAACCATTTTATACGGAGACATACCCATAGGATTTTTATATGCAGTTCTATAGGCCCATAATGCATCATCTAGTTTCTTGGACCAATTATTTCTAGACCTATTAACAATCTTTTGCAAAATTAATTTGAGTTCTCTATTACTCAATTCTACTTGACCACTAGATTGAGGGTGATAAGGAGATGCAATTCTATGATTAACATCATATTTAGTAAGCATTTTACGGAAAGCACCATGAATAAAATGTGAACCACCATCAGTCATTAAATATCTAGGGACTCCAAATCTTGGAAAAATAACTTCTTTAAGCATTTTAATAGAAGTGTTATGATCAGCACTACTAGTTGGAATAGCTTCTACCCACTTAGTAACTTAATCAATAGCAACTAAAATATGTGTATAACCATTAGAGGAAGGAAAAGGTCCCATATAGTCAAAGCCCCAAACATCAAATGGTTCAATAACAAGTGAATAGTTCATATGCATTTCTTGACGTCTACTAATATTACCAATTCTTTGACATTCATCACAAGATAAGACAAACTTATGGGCATCCTTGAAGAGAGTAGGCCAATAAAAACCAGATTGCAGTACCTTATGTGCAGTTCTATCTCCAGCATGGTGTCCTCCATAAGCTTCAGAGTGACACTTGCGTAGGATCTGTTCCTGTTCATGCTCAGGTACATAACGTCTAATAACACCATCCACTCCTTCTTTATAAAGATGTGGGTCATCCCAAATGTAATGCCTCAAATCATAGAAGAACTTTTTCTTTTGCTGGTATGTGAAACTAGGTGGTATAAACTTAGCAACAATGTAATTAGCATAATCAGCATACCATGGAGCAGCATGAGAAGCATTTATGACATTTAATTGCTCATCAGGAAAGCTATCATCAATAGGTAGTGGGTCATCAAGCACATTTTCTAACCTAGACAAGTTGTCTGCAATGGGGTTCTCAGCTCCCTTTCTATCAACAATATGTAAGTCAAATTCTTGTAGCAAGAGAACCCATCTAATAAGTCTAGGTTTAGCATCTTTCTTTTCCATAAGATATTTAATAGCAGCATGATCAGTGTGAATAGTTACTTTAGAATCAACAATATAAGGTCTGAACTTATCACAAGAAAATACAACTGCTAAGAATTCTTTTTCAGTAGTAGCATAATTTCTTTGAGCATTGTCTAGAGTTTTACTAGCATATTGAATAACATTTAGTTTCTTATCAACTCTTTGTCCTAGAACATCACCTATAGCGTAATCACTAGCATCACACATAATTTCAAAGGGTAAATTCCAATTAGGTGGCTGAACAATAGGTGCAGAAATCAATGCTTTCTTAAGTATTTCAAATGCTTCTACACAATCATCATCGAAGACAAATGGTATATCCTTTTGTAATAAATTAGTCAGAGGCCAAGAAATTTTTGAGAAGTCCTTAATGAACCTCCTATAAAAACCGGCATGACCAATGAAACTTCTTATACCTTTGATGTCCTTGGGACATGGCATCTTTTCAATAGCATCAACCTTGGCTTTATCAACTTCAATACCTCTTTCAGAAACTTTATGCCCCAAGACAATACCTTCATTAACCATAAAGTGGCACTTTTCCCAATTCAAGACAAGATTAGTTTCTTCACATCTCTGCAAAACTCGATCAAGGTTGCTCAAGCAATCATCAAAAGAAGATCCATAGACGGAAAAGTCGTCCATGAAAACCTCACAAATCTTTTCACAAAAGTCAGAGAATATAGCCATCATGCATCTTTGAAAGGTAGCAGGTGCATTACATAAACCAAAAGGCATACGTCTATAAGCAAAAGTACCAAAAGGGCATGTAAAAGTAGTCTTTGATTGATCT
Source organism: Triticum urartu (assembly GCF_003073215.2). Lineage (NCBI taxonomy): Eukaryota > Viridiplantae > Streptophyta > Magnoliopsida > Poales > Poaceae > Triticum > Triticum urartu. The sequence continues at coordinate 445,689,206 of NC_053026.1, forward strand.
TTGGCTGACACAAGTATTTGAGAGAAACCAGAATAACCATCTAGAAAGCAAAAATGTGTATGTTTGGATAATCTTTCTAGCATTTGATCGATAAAAGGTAAGGGGTAATGATCCTTTTTAGTAGCCTTATTTAATTTGCGGAAATCAATTACCATCCTATAACCTGTAATAATTCTTTGAGGAATCAATTTGTCTTTATCATTAGGAACAACAGTAATACCTTCCTTCTTAGGGACACAATGGACAGGGCTTACCCACTGACTATCAGCAACGAGATAAATTATACCTGCCTCAAGGAGCTTTAGTATCTCCTTTCTTACCACTTCTTTGATTTTAGGATTCAGCCGGCGTTGATGATCACGAACTGGTTTAGCATCTTCTTCCAAATTAATTTTATGTTGACATAGAGTGGGACTAATGACCTTAATATCATCAAGAGTATACCCAATAGCAGCACGGTGCAGCTTCAGAGTTTTCAATAATCTCTCTTCTTCATGTTCTGAAAGGTTAGCACTAATAATAACATGATATATCTTTTTCTCATCAAGATAAGCATATTTAAGAGTATCAGGTAACGGTTTAAGCTCAAATATGGGATCACCCTTGGGTGGAGGAGGATCCCCTAGGATTTCAATAGGTAAATTATTTTTCAGAATAGGTTCCTGTTTAAAGAATACTTCATCTAATTCCCTTCTTTCATTCATAAACATGTCGTTTTCATGGTGTAGCAAATATTTTTCTAAAGGATCACTAAGAGGTACGGCAATAGAAGCAAGACCAATAATTTCATCTGTAATGCCCTCAATGCGGCTATATCTCCCATGTGTCGAAGCACGACTTAGAGGCATAACCGCATTGAAAGCAATGTCGCAAGTGAGGAATCTTTACAAACAACCCATGTACATAAATAAAGGGGAAAGGTACATAGTTGGCTTACACTCGCCACGTCACACAAATACATAAATAAGTCATTACATTCATCCAATACACTCAGGGTCCGACTACGGAACCAAAATAAAGATCAACCCCCAAATGCGACAGAAGTCCCTGATCGCCCCAACTAGGCACCACTACTGATCATCTGGGAAAGACACATAGTAACGATGAGAGTCTTCATCGAACTCCCACTTGAGCTGGGTCATATCCTCTGGAACGGTATCATCGGTCCCTGCATCTGGTTTTGGACGTAAACTGTGAGTCACGGGGACTCAGCAATTTCGCACCCTCGCGATCAAGACTATTTAAGCTTATAGGTAAGGTAAAGGTATGATGTGGAGCTGCAGCAAGCGCCTAGCATATATGGTGGCTAACATATTCGCAAAAGAGAGCGAGAAGAGAAGGCAAAAGCACGGTCGAACAACTATGATCAAGAAGTGATCCTAGAACAACCTATGTCAAGCATTACTCCAACACCGTGTCCACTTCCCGGACTCCGCCGAGAAGAGTCCATCACGGTTACACACGCGGTTGATGCATTTTAATTAAGTTAAGTTTCAGGTTATCTACAACCGGACATTAACAAATTCCCATCTGCCAATAACCGCGGGCATGACTTTCGAAAGTTCAAATACCTGCAGGGGAGTCCGAACTTAGCCCATCACAAGCTCTCACGGTCAACGAAGGATATTCCTTCTCCCAAGACAATCCGATCAGACTCGGCATCTCGGTTACAAGACATCCTCGACAATGGTAAAACTAAACCAGCAAAGCCACCCGAATGTGCCGACAAATCCCGATAGAAGCTGCACATATCTCGTTCTCAGGGCACACCGGCTTGCCCAAGGTTCCGATAGGCCAGCCCAGAGTTGCCCCTGGTGGCCACCGGCAGCTGACCGGTTGGACCAACACTCAGAGGAGCACTGGTCCGGGGGTTTAAATAAAGATGACCCTTGAGTCCGCGGAACCCAAGGGAAAAAGAGGCTAGGTGGAGAATGGTAAAACCAATGTTGGGCCATGCTGGAAGAGTTTTATTCAAGGCGAACTGTCAAGGGGTTCCCATTATAACCCAACCGTGTAAGGAACACAAAATCCGGGAACATAACACCGATATGACGAAAACTGGGGCGGCAAGAGTGGAACAAAACACTAGGCATAAGGCCGAGCCTTCCACCCTTTACCAAGTATATATGTGCATTAAGATAAACAAGATAATATTATGATATCCCAACGATAAACATGTTCCAACAAGGAACGATCTCCAATCTTCACCTGCAACTAGCAACGCTATAAGAGGGGCTGAGCAAAGCGGTAACATAGCCAAACAACGGTTTGCTAGGGCGTGGTGGGTTAGAGGTTTGACATGGAAATATGGGAGGCATGATAAGCATGTGGTAGGTATCGTAGCATAGGCATAGCAAAAGAGCGAGCATCTAGCAAGCAAAGATAGAAGTGATTTCAAGGGTATGGTCATCTTGCCTGCAAAGTTCTCAGAGTTGCCTTGATCCTCGTAAGCGAACTCAACGGGCTCCTCGTTCACGAACTCGTCTCCCGGCTCTACCAAACAAGAACAACAAGCAAAAGGAGCACAATCAACCACGTGCAAAGCTCAAGCAACATGATGGAAACATGGTATGATATGCGGGATGCGGTATGCGATGCATATGCAAGATTTGGAAAGGAATGAATGAACCTGGCCTCAACTTGGAAATCCAAGAGTGCCACTGGAAAGAGGAGTTGATTTTGATTGAAATTGATATAAAGATCACCGGAATCGGATGCACGCTTTGGAAATGGCAAGCAAAACAAATATGGCACCGGTCTACGATAAACAGCAAGTAGCCATGTAAATGCATCAAGATAAATATGCTACAGTACTCAAACATGACAACAAAATACATGGCAGGGATCCACTCATGATGCTTGACAAAAGATGAACACTGAGCTACGGCTAGTTCACTCAATAACAGGTACAAACAAGCATGGCAAAAGAGCAAAAGATAACAGGTTTCAGACTTAGTGAAATAACAACAAATCATGAATTTATCATCAGGAAGCAATCTTTAGAGCATGAAAACTACATGCTACAGGAACATATCATGGCAAAGCAAGGCAAGCATGAAGCTACTCTAAGCACACAACAAAAGTCCCTTAGTTACCTTGAGCCAACAGGGATCATAAAATACAATTGCAAGCATGTGAACATAGCAAAAACATAAACAGATTCAGACTTAGTGAAAAACTGGAGCATGCAAAACAGTTAACAAGTAGGCATGTTTACGAGCTCGATGCACTCACCACGAGGCGTTGCATCACAAGCTAAGCATACACCCATCAAGAAGACATGGCATAGAAATTATACATGGCAAGAAAAACATCATAGCATGCATGGATCAACAACAACAAGCTTGGCAAAATTGCAAAACATGTTAACAATCTGTCAGGAACATTTTATAGCAAAAGTAGAGCTCGGTTGACTCAAGCTAGGGTGCTCCATAATTGCAAACAAAGACATGTATGGATAGAGCACCACAATATTAACAAAACATCCTTACTGATCATCCTCAAAAGAGGCACGGATCACTAGGAAACATCATGAACATATGGCATAAAAATAATAATAGGACAAGGACTTAGTGAAATTCTAAGTCCCTGAAATCACCATCATCGAGTAAGCTACTTTGCATGCTTGTGCTAGTCACCACAGAGATCACAAAAATACATGGCATACACCCCTGTAAAGATGGCATGGCATATAACAAAACACATGCATAGCTCAGGATCATAGCATGCACACATTAATCATGGCAAAAATGACAAAAGGCCATTTGCTGAAACAGATCTGACATAATCATCACATAGCCCTCTTCCAACAGCATTTCGGGCATCAAGATGAGCTCAAATGAAAATGATGCAATGAGATGAAATGATATACTCGTCGAGATGAATATTTTGATATGCTACACACATGAATCGGAGCTACAGATGCATAGTTATGGCATGGCAAAGTATGCAAAAATACTAGGGTTCGGAGGGAAAAAGTCAACCCTTGTCCCAGATCCAGATCTGGCGCGGAAGTCGAGGTTCACCGGTCAGAGTTACTGTTCACCGGAGGAGCTCATGGCGGATGGAGCTTGCGGACGTCGGCGGGGTTAGCGAGGTCGCCGGCCGGAGAAGGAGGACGACGGCGGAGCGGGGCGGCGGAGAGGCCGGGGCGGCGAGGCGCGGCCGGGCGGCGCCGGAGCTGCTGTCGGCGGCGAGCGGGCGAGGCAGCGGGGTCGCGCCGGCGACGAGGTGCGTCGTGGCGGAGCTGCAGCCGGCGCGGGCGGCGCGCTGCAGGAGGCGAAGGGCGGCGGGCGCGGTGCCCCTGGCCCGGTAGGCGGCTCGGGCAGGCCTCCCGCGGGCTCGCCGGGTCGGAGGAGAGAGAGAACCGGTGCGGGACAGGTGGCGGCGTATGATTGGCAGCGGCGGGATGTCCGGCGGCGGGCGGACGTTGTCCGGCCGCGCGGAGGTGCGGGGAGCTAGGTTAGGGGTGGAATGACCCGAAAATTTCGGGGGAGATGCTATTTTATAGGTAGGAGGAGCTAGGAAGCTCCAAATGAGGTGCGGTTTGCGGCCACGCGATCATGATCGAACGCTCTAGATGATAGAAGGGGTTTAGGTGGGTTTTGGGCCAGTTTGGAAAGGTGTTGGGCTGCAACACACACGAGGCCTTTTCGGTCCCTCGGTTAACTGTTGGAGTATCAAACGAAGTCCAAATGGTACGAAACTTGACAGGCGGTCTACCGGTAGTAAACCAAGGCCGCATGGCAAGTCTCGGTCCAATCCGAAAACATTTAACCCCCACACACGAAAAGAGGTAGAAAGGTCCACCGGAGGACATATGAGCGCCGGAATGCAAAACAGACAACAGGGAAACTGCTCGGATGCATGAGACGAACACGTATGCAAATGCAATGCACATGATGACATGATATGAGATGCATGACAAAGGCAAAACACACAGAGATAAAAACCCAACAATGATGAAATAAAATAACTCAGTGCCGGAAACGGCAAGAGTTGGGATACATATGAGGTAAATTACATCCGGGGTGTTACAACACTCCACCACTACGAAAGGATCTCGTCCCGAGATCTAGGACTGGAAAAACTCCAGGTACTCAAAATGGAGGTGATCCTCGCATTCCCAGGTGGCTTCACGGTCGGAATGATGTGACCACTTGACTTTGAGGAATTTGATTGACTTGTTGCAAGTCTTGCGCTCAGCTTATTCAAGGATAGCAACGGGGTGCTCACGATAGGACAGGTCTTCTTGGAGATCAATGTCTTCGAAGTTGACGGTGCGGTCAGGGGTTTTGAAGCACTTGCGGAGTTGAGAGACGTGAAACACGCCGTGCACGTTTGCAAAGTTGGAGGGAAGCTCAAGTTGATAGGCGAGATCGCCTCTCTTGCTGACGATCTTGAAAGGACCCACGTATCTAGGGGCAAGCTTCCCTTTGATACCGAAGCGACGAGTACCTTTCATTGGAGAGACACGGAGGTAAACATGGTCTCCGATCTCAAAAGCCAAGTCACGATGCTTACTATCGTAGTAGCTCTTCTGGCACGATTGCGCGACTTTGAGATTATCACGAATGACTTTGCACATCTCTTTTGCCTCTATGATCAAGTCATTTCCAAGAAGTTGACGTTCACCAGTCTCTGACCAGTTAAGAGGAGTACAACACTTCCTGCCATAGAGAATTTCAAATGGGGCCTTGCCTGAACTCGCTTGGAAACTGTTGTTGTAGGAGAACTCGACATATGGAAGACAATCTTCCCACTTCATACCGAAAGAGATGATGCAAGCCCTGAGCATATCTTCAAGAATCTGATTGACACGCTCGACTTGGCCACTAGTTTGAGGATGAAAAGCTGTGCTGAAACGTATGTTGGTGCCCATGGCCTTCTGAAAAGAATCCCAAAACTTGGAGGTGAAGATGCTGCCATGATCTGAAGATATCAACTGCGGAATGCTGTGCAAGGAGACAATCCAGGAGGTATATAGCTCTGCGAATTGAGCTGTTGTGATGGATTCTTTGATAGGAAGGAAATGAGCCACTTTAGTGAGCTTGTCAATGACAACGAAGATAGCATCATTGCCACACTTGGACTTTGGAAATCCAGTCACGAAGTCCATCTCAATGTGGTCAAACTTCCATTCTGGAATGGCAAGAGGTTGGAGGAGACCAGCTGGTCATTTGTGTTCTGCCTTCACTCTTCTACAGACATCACAATCATTCACGAACTGAGCAATCTCACGCTTCATTCGAGTCCACCAAAACGACTGCTTGAGGTCCTGGTACATCTTTGTACTTACAGGGTGGATAGATAGGAGTGAATTGTGAGCCTCATTCATAATGACTTTACGAAGGTCACCTTTAGGCACAACAATGCAATCCTCAAAGAATAGAGTATCCTTGTCATCAAGGCGATAGCACTTGTACTTGGGTTGACTCTTGGCAATCCCAATCTTCACCTTCTTCACCATAGCATCAAGAAGTTGAGCCTCGCGAATCTGATCTTCCAAAGTAGGAGAGACTTGGAGGTTGGCCAGAAATCCTTGAGGAACAACTTGCAGATTGAGTTTGCGGAAAGCTTCACAAAGCTCGGGTTGGTAAGGCTTGATATCAAACTGTTGCAGTAAGCCTTCCTGCTCAATGCGTCAGCAATTACATTGGCCTTGCCTGGAGTATATTCGATACTCGGATTATACTCTTGAATCATTTCGACCCAACGAGTCTGTCTGAGGTTGAGATTAGGCTGAGTGAAGATGTACTTGAGACTCTTGTGGTCAGTGAAGATGTCCACTTTTCTTCCCAATAAGAGATGTCTCCAAGTTAAAAGAGCATGGACAACTGCCGCCAACTCAAGGTCATGAGTGGGGTATTTCTTCTCGTTGGGCTTCAGGTATAGGCCACAACTTTCTTCTCTTGCATCAACACTGCACCAAGACCTTGAAGAGAGGCATCACAAAAGACCTCGAACGGTTAGGATTCATCAGGAGGAGTCAGAACTGGAACAGTGACTAATTTCTCTTTCAGGGTGTTGAAAGCGATGTCACATTCAGGAGACCAGACGTACTTCACATGCCTCTGGAGAAGGTTGGAAAGAGGCTTCGCGATCTTAGAGAAGTTCTCAATGAACCTTCGACAATAGCTTGCGAGCCCAAGGAAGCCGCGGAGTTGCTTCACGTTCTGAGGTGGTTCCCAATTCACAATTGCAGACACCTTCTCAGGATTAACCGCTATGCCCTTGGCAGAGATGATATGCCCAAGGTAGAGAACCTCATCGAGCCAAAACTCGCACTTTGAAAACTTGGTATAGAACTAATGTTCTCTGAGCTTATCTAGCACCAAACGCAAGTGCTTGGCATGATCTTCCTTGTTCTTGGAAAAGACCAAAATGTCATCAAGGTAGACCAAGATGAAGTCATTTGTGTAGGGGTTGAAGATGAAGTTCATCATGCGAGAGAATGTTGGCAGAGCGTTGACGAGGCCAAAAGACATGACAGTGTATTCATATGAACCATAGCTTGTTCTGAAAGCTGTCTTGGGGATATCTTGTTCACGAATGCAAATCTGGTGATAGCCCATATGGAGATCAAGCTTGGAGAATACTTGAGCACCTTTGAGTTGTTCAAACAGCTCGTTGATGTTGGGAAGTGGGTACTTGTTCTTTATGGTCTTCTTGTTCAATGGACGGTAGTCAACACAGAGTCGGTCCGTTCCATCCTTCTTCTTCACAAAAATAACTCCACAACCCCACGGAGAAGGACTAGGTCAGATGAGACCCATACGCTCTTGAATATCGAGTTGCTTCTTCAGCTCCTTCAACTCTTGAGGTCCAAGCTTGTAAGGACGTTTGCAAACAGGTTCCGTGCCAGGCTCAAGATCGATGACAAATTCAACTGGCCGGTGTGGAGGCATTCCTGGAAGCTCTTCTGGAAAGACGTCTTGATATTCGCAAACGACTGGAATTTGAGAAATGGCATCCAGCTCACCCTTCTCATTGAGAGGAAACAGTCGAATGGTATCATCCCTTGCGGCAAAGACAATTACATCCTCAGACGAATGAGTCAATTGAATCTGCCTGGCAGCACAATCAAGCTGAGCCTTGTGCTTAGAAAGCCAGTCCATTCCAAGAATAAGATCAATATCCGAGTCACCAAGAACCGTAGGAGAAGACAGAAACTTGTAGTCGCCCAACGTGATAGTAACATCCGGAACCATGGAGTTAGCCTTCATGCATTTAACCGGAGAGACAATTGCTATCG